>NW_025534978.1:25000-131640 GCF_020615455.1 Coregonus clupeaformis
GTGATTGGGTGTATTAATACACCATCCAAAGTGTAATTAATAACTTTACCATGCTGAAATCGATATTCAATGACTGCCTTTCTTTGCGAGGCATTGGAAAACCTCCCTAGTCTTTGGTTGAATCTGTTTGAAATTCACTGCTCGACTGAGGGACCTTACAGATAACTGTATGCGGGGTACAGAGATGAGGTAGTCATTAAAAAATCATGTTAAAAACTATTATTGCACACAGTGAATCCATGCAACTTATTATGTGACTTGTTAAGCAAATTTTTACTGCTGAACTTATTTTGCCATAACAAAGGGGTTGAATACTTATTGAATTGTAATTAATTTGTAAATTGGCTCAAAAGCATTAAGAAGGAAAGAAATTCCACAAATTAACTTTTAAGAAGGCACACCTGTTAATTGAAATGCATTCCAGGTGGCTACCTCATGAAGCTGGTTGAGAGAATGCCAAGAGTGGCAAAGCCATTTTGAGCCTGTAATCCACAATTGCTGATGCTCCAGATACTCAACTAGTCTCAAGAAGGCCAGTTTTATTGCTTCTTTAATCAGCACAACAGTTTTCAGATGTGCTAACATAATTGTAAAATGATAAACTTGGATTAGCAAACACAACGTGCAATTGGAACTGTCACGAACCGGCTCAAAGTTCGTAACAAAAGGGAGACAACGTGGAGACAAGGAATACCAAAATATATATTTATTAACTAAAGTAAACTAAGTACAATTAACAATGGTGTGTGTAATCAGTAATCAGTAGTGTAAGTGAGTGTTTGCATGCATAAATGTAATAATGCAAGGTGTTGAAAGGTGCCAAAGCAAACAACCAAAAAGCCACAAAAATACCACAATCACAATCACAACCACAACCACAACCACAACCACAACCACAACCACAACCACAACCACAACCACAACCACAACCACAACCACAACCACAACCACAACCACAACCACAACCACAATCAATAAAGGTGTCTGCATGGAGAGAGTCTCCCCAATGAATGTGGAAGAGGTCCATTTATCCTGGGACGCACCCAAGCCCAGGTGTTTCCCATGTAGCTGACGACCCTCCCAACTCCGCCACCGGCATCCTAATAAGGAAACAAGAGCAAAGAGAGAGAATACGGCAGACAGAGTGGGAGGGGCGTCACAGAACCCAGGACTGATGGTTGCTGATAATGGGCCTCTGTACGCCTACGTAGATGTTCCATTAAAAATCTGCCGTTTCCTGCTACAATAGCCATTTACAACATTAACAACGTCTACCCTGTATTTCTGATCAATTTGATGTTATTTTAATGGACAAAAAAATTGCTTTTCTTTCGGAAACAATGACCCCAAACTTTTGAACGGTAGTGATATATATATATATATATATATATATATATATATATAAAATGGTGTGTATAGACGGTATGGACAGTATATGAATAGGAAAGGTGTGTACAGCAGTAGTTACAGTATATAGGATGAGCCATGACTAGGATACAGTATATACACTGAGTGTATAAAACATTATGAATACCTTATTAATATTGAGTTGTGCCCACTTTTGCCCTCAGAACAGCCTCAATTCATTGGGGCATGGACTCTACAAGGTGTCGAAAGCGTTCCACAGGGATGCTGGCCCATGTTGACTCCAATGCTTCCCACAGTTGTGTCAAGTTGGCTGGATGTCCTTTGGGTGGTGGGCCATGCTTGATACACACGGGAAACTGTTGAGCGTGAAAAACCCAGCAGCGTTGCAGTTCTTGACACACTCAAACCGGTGCCCCTGGCACCTACTACCATACCCAGTTCAAAGGCACCCTCTGAATGACACACATACACAATCCATGTCTCAATTGTCTCAAGGCTTAAAAATCCTTCTTTAAAGTGTCCCCCCCTCCATCTACACTGATTTAAGGGATAATAGCTTTCACCTGGATTCACCTGGTCATGGAAAGAGCAAGTGTTCATAATGTTTTGTATACTCAGTGTACATATAAAGTGGGTAAAACAGTATGTAAACATTATTAAAGTGGCCAATGTTCAATGACTCAATGGTTCAGGGCAGGGCAGTGTGCTGGGCATAGTGGTGATTATTTAACAGTCTGATGGCCTTGAGATAGAAGCTGTTTAGCAGTCTCTCGGTCCCAGCTTTGACGCACTTGTACTGTCTCTGTCTTCTAGATGGTAGCGGGGTGAACAGGCAGTGGCCGGTTTACGGAGCAACTTCAAAATTTGATGTTTGGAAAAACGTGGATAAATGTCAGAATCTCAAGGCAAATTGGTAAAACCGTGAGATCTTGTTGAGATCAAAGCTGAATCAATGTCTGCAAGATTACATAATGATAGTATTCTACATAACAGAACCAAATATAATAGTATAAAGTTGCTGCAAGACAAAAAATACCACCTAATTTCTTATGAGATTTTAGGATGATTGTGCGAATGCTCGCAGTATTCTCTCATGCAGCCAAAACTCAACTGCGTGCGGCACTAGGAAGAATATGTGCTTTAATTGAAACTAAACACAGGTACGCTACGGTTTGTTAAAACCATCTGCTTTCAAATGTGATCACTGTACATAATTCAAAACAACACTGTGTAACTCAAGAAGAACATAAATGCATTTCCCCATCAAACTGATTGAGAACGAATAGTTGGCATGCAGATGCTGCATGGACATTTCACTGGTAAAACTTGGAAGAATTATCATTCACGATTGACAGTGACAAATGTGGAGGGAAGGTGACCACAACAATGTGTGTGTAAAGTAGAGAGAGGTAAAGAAACACGTGCAGAACGTGATTAGGACCTTCAGCTGTGGGGAAGAGGCTTCCAGGGGGGAGGGACAGGGGCAGGGCGGGACGGTTACCTACAGATGTATTTTCCATCAGGCTTGTGTTGCTCATCATCACTATTCAGTCACTTCAGATAAAGTTGTTACCTCATCTGCCTCACATCTCCCTAGCAGTTTAGCTACACCCCCCCTCTCTCTGTGTGTGTCTCTCTTCCTCACTCTCAGTCTCTCTCTTTATCTGTGCTCCAGTTTTTTTCTCTCTCTCTCTCTCTCTCTCTCTCTCTCTCTCTCTCTCTCAATTCAATTCAATTTCAATTAAAGGGCTTTATTGGCATGGGAAACGTGTGTTAACATTGCCAAAGCAAGTGAAGTAGATAGTAAACAAAAGTGAAATAAACAATAAATATTAACAGTAAACATTACACTCAGAAGTTTCAAAAGAATAAAGACAAGTCATATTATGTATATATACAGTGTTGTAACAATGTGCAAATAGTTAAAGTACAAATGGGAAAATAAATAAACATAAATATGGGTTGTATTTACAATGGTGTTTGTTCTTCACTGGTTGCCCTTTTCTTGTGGCAACAGTTCACAAATCTTGCAGCTGTGATGGCACACTGTGGTTTTTCACCCAGTAGATAAGGGAGTTTATCAAAATGGGTTTGTTTTCGAATTCTTTGTGGATCGCTGTAATCTGAGGGAAATATGTGTCTCTAATATGGTCATACATTTGGCAGGAGGTTAGGAAGTGCAGCTCAGTTTCCACCTCATTTTGTGGGCAGTGTGCACATAGCCTGTCTTCTCTTGAGAGCCAGGTCTGCCTACGGCGGCCTTTCTCAATAGCAAGGCTATGCTCACTGAGTCTGTACATAGTCAAAGCTTTCCTTAAGTTTGGGTCAGTCACAGTGGTCAGGTATTCTGCCACTGTGTACTCTCTGTTTAGGGCCAAATAGCATTCTAGTTTGCTCTGTTTATTTGTTTGTTCTTTCCAATGTGTCAAGTAATTCTCTTTTTGTTTTCTCATGATTTGGTTGGGTCTAATTGTGTTGTTGTTGTTGTTGTTGTCCTGGGGCTGTGTGGGGTCTGTTTGTGTTTGTGAACAGAGCCCCAGGACAAGCTTACTTAGGGGACTCTTCTCCAAGTTAACTCTCTCTGTAGGTGATGGCTTTGTTATGGAAGGTTTGGGAATCGCTTCCTTTTAAGTGGTTATAGAATTTAACGGCTCTTTTCTGGATTTTGATAATTAGCGGGTATTGGCCTAATTCTGCTCTGCATGCATTATTTGGTGTTTTACGTTGTACACGGAGGATGTTTTTGCAGAATTCTGCATGCAGAGTCTCAATTTGGTGTTTGTCCCATTTTGTGAATTTTTGGTTGGTGAGCGGACCCCAGACCTCAGAACCATAAAGGGCAATGGGTTCTATAACTGATTCAAGTATTTTTAGCCAGATCCTAATTGGTATGTCAAATTTTATGTTCCTTTTGATGGCATAGAAGGCCCTTCTTGCCTTGTCTCTCAGATCGTTCACAGCTTTGTGGAAGTTACCTGTGGCGCTGATGTTTAGGCCGAGGTATGTATAGTTTTTGTGTGCTCTAGGGCAACGGTGTCTAGATGGAATTTGTATTTGTGGTCCTGGCAACTGGACCTTTTTTGGAACACCCTTATTTTTGTCTTCCTGAGATTTACTGTCAGGGCCCAGGTCTGACAGAATCTGTGCAGAAGATCTAGGTGCTGCTGTAGGCCCTCCTTGGTTGGTGACAGAAGCACCAGATCATCAGCAAACAGAAGACATTTGACTTCAGATTCTAGTAGGGTGAGGCCGGGTGCTGCAGACTGTTCTAGTGCCCTCGCCAATTCATTGATATATATGTTGAAGAGGGTGGGGCTTAAACTGCATCCCTGTCTCACCCCACGGCCCTGTGGAAAGAAATGTGTGTGTTTTTTGCCAATTTTAACCGCACACTTGTTGTTTGTGTACATGGATTTTATAATGTCGTATGTTTTTCCCCCAACCCCACTTTCCATCAATTTGTATAGCAGACCCTCATGCCAAATTGAGTCAAAAGCTTTTTTGAAATCAACAAAGCATGAGAAGACTTTGCCTTTGTTTTGGTTTGTTTGTTTGTCAATTAGGGTGTGTAGGGTGAATACGTGGTCTGTCGTACAGTAATTTGGTAAAAAGCCAATTCTCTCTCTCTCTCTCTCTCTCTCTCTCTCTCTTCTGTCTGTCTGTCTGTCTGTCTGTCTGTCTGTCTGTCTGTCTGTCTGTCTGTCTGTGTCTGTCTGGAGGGAGTAGCAGCTCTGATCTTTAGCTCCACACAGTCCACAGTACCTTGTCTCCTCCAGGACTCCAAAAAGGGGCTGTCACTCTGCTTGTGGCTGGAAAAGGGTGCTCTGAGCTGGGGGGTTTCAGAGTGGTTCTTTGGAGGATATAATAAAATATGAATGAGTTGTGTGTAGGACTAGGAATATCTGTGTTTGTTTTGTGTGTGTGGCTATGTAAGAGGGAAAAGACTTGTTAGAAAAGGGGTGTTTTTTAAAATCAGTTTAGAGAAAACACACCACCAGTCACACACTACCTTATTCTAACTCTGTCTTGGTGCCTAATGTTTGGCACCGCTGTTAGATGTGTGCACACAGACAGTGGCAAACTGTTCTTCACACACCAGTGAATTTGAAAGCTAACCAAACCATGATATAATTAATGGGTAAATGTGTATAGTAAAGGTCAGGGTTGGGGTCAATTCAAATTGAAGTCAGTCAGTTCAGGAAGTAAACTGAAATAATTTAAAAAAGGGAATCTATATTCAATGACTTCTCAATAAATGGAAGAGAAGCTATTTCTTTAAAAAGTAGTTATATTTTTTAAAAGTTAAAATTCAAATCACTTCCTGAATTGGGTGTCTTCAATTTGAATTAACCCTGGTAAAGATTGACAACCAGATTACAATATCCTCTGGGGAAATGGCTAGTAGTGATGGTGCACTGGTGTCTCTGTGTGTGTGTGTGTGTGTGTGTGTGTGTGTGTGTGTGTGTGTGTGTGTGTGTGTGTGTGTGTGTGTGTGTGTGTGTGTGTTTAGTAGGGATGGGGAATTGATGTGTGTGGCAACAGCAGGTCCGCTTGCATAACTCTCTGCATTGTTGGGAAGGGCCTGTAAGTAAGCATTTCACTGTTAGTCTACACCTGTTGTTTATGAAGCATGTGACAAATACAATTTGATTTGATTTCAATAATGAACTTTCCCAACTTCACTTGTCACCTTCAGTCACTCTTTCTCTTTACTATCTCTCTTCTCTCTCTCTTTACTCAAGCACACACACGCACACGCACACGCACACACACACACACACACACACACACACACACACACACACACGCACACGCACACGCACACGCACACGCACACGCACACACACACACACACACCACATCCCTACTGCATCTGACGGACTGTGTTTGTAAATGAGTGTTGGAGTGTGCCACTGTGTCCGTAAATAAAAAGAAAAAAAAGGAAATAGTCTGGTTTGCTTAATATAAGGGATTTTAGGTATAGCATTTACTTTTACTGGAGTATGACAATTGAGTACTTTTTCCACCACTGTTCATTTAAAACCAGATACTTGTAGACTTTTACTCAAGCAGTATTGTACTGGGTGACTTTTACTTGAGTCATTTTTTATTAAGGTATCTTTACTTTTACACACGAATGACAATGAGTACTTTTTCCACCACTGCATACACGTTTCCTGGTAAGTCTATACACTTTTAAATTCAGATGAGAGAGATAGTACAGTAGACACTGTCACTTAACTTGTTAAACGTGTGTGTGTGTAGTAGACATTTTTTGGAAAACACTGTCACTTTCAAGACGCTTTTGTCATCTTCATACGACACGCACTGTTCAAAACACCGCCGGAAGAGGCATGTCGGCGGCATCCAATGCTGTTGCAGTAGTTTTTTAAACTGTACTTTTTGAAATGCGGAAGGAGCCTTGTGTGTTAGAGTCGCATACTGGGACTCGCAGCGTTTTTGGGGGATTTTAATCATCCTATTCCTGGTAAGAGAATGTGTTCTTTTTTTCATGGTTAGTTTTAGTTTCGTAGTGGACATAATAATAAACCTTGATTGGGAAAGGGAAAAGGCGGTACCTAGTCAGTTGCACAACTGAATGCATTAAACCAAAATGTGTCTTCTGCATTTAACCCAAGCCCTCCTTAATCGACGTCCACGGCGCCCAGTGAGCAGTTGTTGTTGTTGGGGTTAACTGCCTTGCTACAGACCCAATGCTCATAACCTCTAGGCTATGTGTCACCCAGTTGTTGGCACTTGTAATGAGCTGTATAAACTTTAAGATTGGGACTTTAAGTTAGTACTTATGTTCTCAACATTCTGATCTTTCTGCATGTTTTGGATGTTCAACAGGCTACATTAGGACAGAGGGACAAATTCCTCAGATTGCACAGGACTAAATATACAACAACAACGTGAGATACTGAAGATATCTTTTTTAACCTTAAAGTTCCCAACGTTATTTGAAATGTTCAGAGTTTTTCAAAACATTTTGGAAAGACCACTACGAGGACTGTTTGGACGCCTGAGGTGGCCAACCTCACAGTCGAAAATGCTGACGGTAAAACCTCACGAGGGAGCTGGAATAAAGCATATTCAAGCAGAGACTTTGTCAACACCACCAACAACAGGCCTTAGAGGCAGCATCAGTATTGGTGTGGTGCAGACCATTGAGGCAGCATCAGTATAGGTGTGGTGCAGACCATAGAGGCAGCATCAGTATAGGTGTGGTGCAGACCATAGAGGCAGCATCAGTATAGGTGTGGTGCAGACCATAGAGGCAGCATCAGTATAGGTGTGGTGCAGACCATTGAAATCCAATACCCTGAAGGTATGGATTCTGAGGCTGGGAAACATCACAAGTGGAAAGTCTTGAGGAAACATCCGGAGACTCTGATAGTGGATTACAAAAAAGCACTGGGCAAGAACAGAGTCAAAACCAACTATGTTTTCTACACAGCCCACCCCACGGCCTGGCGTAGTGCCCTGTGTCAAACTTACCCCAACGCTGGAGAGAGACATCAACGATGCCATACAGGTCAACGTGTATGGGGAAGACAGTCACTTAAAGGGCGTCATTACAGTCAATCTCTATCACACCGGTACCGTCTTGGTGCAAGGCTCTAATACCCATCTGAATAACTTTCAACAGGACTTTCAGAAACTGAAGGAAAATCTGAAGTAAAAAATGTGTTACATTTGTGTGAAATAGAGTGTGTAAGAATCTTTTTAAAGGATATATTTGTGCATAATTATGTCAAGAATTGTATGGACTCATACATCCAATAAAATATATATTTAATAAAAATAAAGAGTGTGTATGTGTGTGTATAATACAGCGACTCACTGGTCCTGGAGTTTGGCTGAGTTGGAGTGGTACTGTGTGTCAGTACTCATGTTGTTGTAGCGACCACACTGGCCATCCAGACTGTAGGCCTGGTACTTATCAGACCAGTCCAGCTCTAGAGTCTGCTTGGCATCTCTGTTACACCTGATACACACACACACAGTGGGAGACAGTAGGGGGCAGAAAGCCAGTGTGAGGGTCTGCGCTCAGGCTACAATGCTCCTGAGTGGCGCAGTGGTCTAAGGCACTGCATCGCAGTGCTAACTGTGCCACTAGAGATCCTGGTTCGAATCCAGGCTCTGTCGCAGCCGGCCGCGACTGGGAGACTCATGGGCGGCGCACAATTGGCTCAGCGTCGTCTAGGTTAGGGGAGGGAATGGCCGGCAGGGATGTAGCTCAGTTGATAGAGCATGGCGTTTGCAACGCCAGGGTTGTGGGTTCGATTCCCACGGGGGGCCAGTATAAAAAAAATATGTAATCACTAACTGTAAGTCGCTCTGGATAAGAGCGTCTGCTAAATGACTAAAATGTAAATGTAAATGGTCGGTGCGAGAGTACTCTCACTCAAACCATGAAAAGGATCAACCAAGGAGGCCTTGATGCAATGTGATAAAATGTGATGAATAAAAAAGGAGCATACGTTTGGGCTTCTATCATCAGTGCTGTTTATCACCTGTTAGCACTTTTCACTTTTTGCATCTCGGCCTCCTTGGTTTTTCCTTTGCATGCTTTGCAGGTGAGTAGCTACATACTACACACAGTAAGGGGCGCCATAAGACTAAGAAAAGGACATTGGTACCCCCATATCAGGGTCATTATTCATTAGTGCACATAGGAGTAAAACGTAGGCAAACATTTGCACTGGAAAACGAAAATGAGCGTTTCTTATTGGATAACCTCAGGTAGTCCCTCCCCGTTTGAGTCCATTTTCCTTTATTTGGTGCCTAATGAATAGGCTGCAAACGTTTGGGGGTGGAGGGGAACGAGGCTGTAGATGAACAGGCTAAACAAGCACTTAGTAGTGGGGATGTTGATGTTGAAGTGTCAATGAGCAAGGCAGAGGCAAAAAGACTGATATATACAGTGATGGTGCAGAGATGGCAGGAGCAGTGGAATATAAATAATAAGGGAAGGCATTTATTTCAGGTACAGAGGAAAGTTGGGGAGTGGAGGATGGCAGGAAGGGACAGAAGAGAGGAGGCTATTTTTACAAGATTAAGGGTGGGACACAGCCAGTTGAACAAGACATTAAACGTGATATGAAAGCATCCATCAGGAAAGTGTGATTATTGTCAGGAATTAGAGACTGTGGAGCATGTATTGCTACAGTGTGGGCAGTATCAGAGGGAAAGAGAGAGGATGAGATTTAGTATGAGGGAGAAGGGGATACAGGAAATTAGTTTAAAGAGTATATTGAGCAGAACGTCATTAGATTTAGTCTCAAATATTTTGTTATATTTTTTAAGAGAAACGGGGTTGGCAGGTAGGATTTAGTTTATCCCGGTCTCTGGTCCACATTCCAGTACGGTAGGTGGCGGTAATGCACCATAATGTTGGATGCCAACCGCCGATAAACCCCACTGAAGAAGAAGGCTGCAACCAGGCTCAGCTGTAGCAAAGATGGCTGACAAAAATACTAGGATGGAAGCAAATGTAAGTAATTATAACGTCATAACGAATCATGCAAAAAATGTACAGTTCAGAGGAATATGTTAGTTAATGTAGAGACAAACGATTATGCATATGTTTTTGTCATAACGTTAATTTACGAAAATCGCTATTTAGCAAGCTAGCTGTCTAGCCAACATTACCCAGCTACCTAGCTTTATGGGCGTTGTGACATGAGTATGAAATTGTAATTCCTGTTTAATGTTTTAGGGACTCCTGAGAACCAGCAAACCAGGCTGTCGTCTTGTGAAACAGTGGATGTAAATAATCTAGCTAGCTAAAGCAATTACTGCAAATTGAATGTACCATTTTTTAAGCTTGCCTTGCTGATATTTCCCATGCAATACAGCTGAAGTAACGTAACTAGCTAACTATTTTCTTGTTTGTGTAGTGGAGGATAAAAATACCTTTATGCCTAAGGATGTGTAGCCGATCTGTGTATGGACCCTAAAACGTTGGGTATAAATATTAGTTCAGAACCTAGCTTTCCGCTATCATAGCCGGTTGTATCGACTTCAAACCAGTCTGAATGGCATTAATGAAGCCTATGGATTGAGTAGAATATAATAACTTTATTGTGCCAAGGATGCAAGTCATATATACATGTACTTATTACCAAGCATGAGATCCCCACATTGTAGCCTGTACATTGAATATATTCACTGATCATGTACTCTACCTTGGCAAATAAAGGTGCGGTTCAGATATGTCTGTGAGACATTGTCATATCCAATACCAGGAGTATCAAATGCCAGTCTTTGAATGATGCTGTGTTTGCATGTATGTATTACAATGATACACTTCAACAGTGTTTACCAATCCTGGTCCTGGGACATCAATGGCTGGTTGCACATTGTAACTATGCAATAGACTAGAAACATGATTTAACAAGTTAAAGGCTGATTTGTAATTCATATATACAGAAACAATAAAATAAAATAAACAGTACACTACACTTCCTATGAACCATGTAAATACTCTAAAAACAGGTTTATCGCAATACCTAATTTCCTTCATCTGCATGACCTGAGGACAGCATAGCTGTAGTATTTCATCAAATGAGACATAATTTCAACCAGGCACACAGACGAGTGCTCTGAAATCGGAGTAGATGGCCCGAGTGAATTTACGAACGCAACCTATTGACTTGATTATTCACGTCATTCTTAACTTAGCTAAGTGGTATAGTGGTTGTGCGTTCCTTACTGGACATTGTTAATGAAGTCGTAAGATGTCTAACTAGTAATTTGTTATACTAACACGCTAGCTAGAACTTGCATAGCAACAGCATCAACTTCCGTTAGACAGGCGAAGCACTAGTACGCTCAACTGGAAGGATACAGTTCGTTTACAGTATACTAAAATGAACTAATAGTATATACTCATTATGTAGTATACAGTATGGGTATTCGAACACAGCTATAGTTTTGTTTTTTAAAGTGTATTTACTTACTTGAATAGGTTCTCCCAGCAGCAATGTGGACGATTGGAAACAGGGCAGCAAAGTTTGTCACCAGACCGGTTTAGAGCATATTACTATTTACCTGTTTATAAATTCATGAAATGGAGAATGGATGAAACTATTTACCCATTTAATAACCAGCTCTTAATACAAACTTACTCTGCTGAATTCTTGACGCACAACCGAACTGCTGCTATATGCTGCCAGCATGCCCACAAGCGAGCCACTCTGGGCGGCCGAAGCGGCTAGTGTACACAGGCCATAACAAATATAATTTTCATTTGATGCACGTTAACGCTCACTTTGCACTATACACATGGCGATACACATAATATATAAAATGACGACGCGACACATAGTTCGTTTCTTATATCCCATACATAACTTTATTGCAGAAATACAGTTTGACATTTGCTATCATTGTTTTCTATGTTGAGTGCACGCATCATAGTTTACGTGGTAACAGTCATTGATGTAATTTAACTCAATCATCTAACTTCATAATTTAACCATTATCATTCTCAAGTAAATAGTCACAGTTCAATGTAATGTCTTGTTTACCTCCGTGCCTCAGCAGTGTTCTGATAAATGACTTCCGACCTGAATCCCAGGGTTAAAATAAGGTTCCGGAAGGGCGTTGGGAAATGCCCACCCTCTGTTCACCCCGGGAGAACTATTTTTCCCTTTGACGAGTTTAAAATAGCGAAGTACAGTTATACATTACTATTGTGTACTGGTATTGCTAAAATAATGCTTGTATTTAACGTTGTATCATTATTGTCTAAATGTAAAACTTGATGGTTTGCAGATTCCACTTGGAGCTGGCCACTCCCCTTATAGTCTCCGTGGAACGTCCCTTCAGTGAGTAGATATTTGGTTTATGTACGTTCTGTTCCTGCACGTTAGAGCTTAGTTATTTTTTAAGTTAAGACTTTATAGGACAGTCCGTTTTTCATGTCCCTTGGTATATTTTAGCACTTTGGTTTACTTCCTTGTCATAATTTGTATTATCCAAGTTTTGATAAATAAAACCCTTATTGTTTGCACCCTACTCAGTTGTCTCTCGTTGCCTGCTTGGTCATCCCTGACACACAATTAAATGAAAAGAGAGGATCTTATAAATGAACCATTTATGTAGTTATTGCTGATGCATCTGAAATATTAATGTTGGTTGAAATGAATGCGGGGAGAGGTGTCTAATTGTGTCACTCACTTTATTTGATTGACAGCCTGACTCAGCGTTCTCTTCAACAGAGCCTGGACGCTCCTGATCAACTCCACCTCCCGTGGCACACAAAACAAAACCATCAAGTTATTTTCGGATTGGTTTGTAGTTAAATAACGTCTAGGAAATATTTAGTAATGATAAAAGTATTTACGTGAACTAGAGCAAAGACAAATCTATATATTTTTTGTACCACCTTGAACAGCCCCCTCTTCTGCCCCAGGAGGAGGTCTGTCTCGGCCAACAGCTTTTCGATGTGCTGCTGCAGCTCCGACTTCCAGAAGTGGATATCCTGCAGTCTCTCGCCTAGGTGCCGCGTCCCCTCAGCTTGGGTGCGCAGAGTCCCGGCCTTGGTCTCCGTATACAGTGTTTTGGACTCATGGCGAATCCTCTCGGCGTTGTTTCGGTCTATAATGGCCTGGTGAAGGGTAGAGAAGTTATTGACGTTCCATTCCTCCGGGCTGTACTTGGCTGAATGGTAGCCAAGCCGGAAGAGGGTTACAAGCCCTGCTTGAATATGGCCTCTGTGTCTGTGGGCGGGAGCTGCTCGCCTGCTTGGGCAACTGACCTGCTGTCGAAATGGGGTCTGGACACTAAAACCTCCGAAGACATTTTGTGGCGAATTGGTGATTCGCCAGAAAATAACAGCGATAAACCGGTACATTCTTATACATTATTTATATGAGCAGCATAACGCAAAATGGAACTGTTAAATTATATGCAATGTCTAAATCTGGATTCTCGGTGGCCTTCTCTCTGGTCACTGCATGATGAATCATCAACGCTCAGGGTGGGGACTGACAACCCATCTCAGTATGTAGATCTATCATAATATGCCATTTAGCAGACTATTTTATCCAAAGCGACTTACAGTCATGTGTGCATACATTTTTACGTATGGGTGGTCCCGGGGAACGAACCCACTACCCTGGCGTTACAAGCGCCATGCTCTACCATTTGAGCTACAGAGGACCATCATCATCGTGGTAACTTTGCATTGTGACAGGTAGACCTACATTTGCTGCAGCATAGCCTATGCTACAGTAACATAAAGACTGAATGCACGTCTAATTTATCCATCTCCATCTGGCTTTTTTTTGCATAAATTTTTTTTGTACAGAAGTTTTATTTTTTTATTGCAGCTGCAGAGTTTTACATCGAATATCGTTGCTTTAAATCAGTGCACACGCAAGCACTCTCTCACAGTCTCTCTCTTCTCTCTCTCTCTCTCTCTCTCTCTCTCTCTCTCTCTCTCTCTCTCTCTCTCTCTCTCTCTCTCTCTCTCTCCATCAATTCCATTCTAAATGCATCCAAAATAGATAATCATGTTCAAGATTGATATATAGGACTATATATATATATACATACAGCTCTGGAAAAAATTAAGAGATCACTGCAAATATTTCTTAAATCAGCATCTCTACATGTATGACAGCCATTCCATTACAGTGTCTGTTGAATTCCAACACAGGCACACCTCATTCTACTGAATTAGGTACTGATTATGTGATCACCTGAACCAAATCTTATTTAACGAGTAGAAGTATAAAAACCACTGCTGTGGTCATCACTATCCTCTTGCAATAGGACCAGCTGGATAGCAAAAACAGTGCTAATAGTACCTCAAAAGTAATATTAATCAAAAAATAACTATTGACCATGCCAAAAGAGTTGAAAAGGAAAGTTTTGAGTGAGGAAAGAAGGGTTCAATTCAGGCTTTACTGGCAGAGGGATACAGTGAGCGTCAGGTTGCTTCCATCCTTATCCTTAAACTTTTAAAGACGGCGGTTCATAAGAACAAGGTCAAGCAGCAGACATTGGGGACAACAAAGCTACAGACCGGCAGAGGGCAAAAACGACTCTACTGATCGGGATGACCGCCAACTCATTCGAATGTCACTGAACAACCGTAGAATGACTTCAAGTGACCTACAAAAAGAATGGCAAAAGGCAGCTGGGGTGAAGTGCATGGCGAGGACGGTTCGAAACAGGCTCCAAGGGGCAGGGCTGAAGTCGTGCAAAGCTAGAAAAAAGCCCTTCATCAATGAGAAGCAAAGAAGAGCCAGGCTGAGATTAGCAAAAGACCATAAGGATTGGACCGTAGAGGACTGGAGTAAGGTCATCTTCTCTGATGAGTCCAATTTTCAGCTTTGCCCAACACCTGGTCATCTAATGGTTAGACGGAGACCTGGAGAGGCCTACAAGCCACAGTGTCTCGCACCCACTGTGAAATTTGGTGGAGGATCTTTGGAGGGAGTTGAAAGTCCGTGTTGCCCAGCGACAGCCCCAAAACATCACTGCTCTAGAGGAGATCTGCATGGAGGAATGGGCCAAAATACCAGCAACAGTGTGTGAAAACCTTGTGAAGACTTACAGAAAACGTTTGACCTGTGTCATTGCCAACAAAGGGTATATAACAAAGTATTGAGAAACTTTTGTTATTGACCAAATACTTATTTTCCACCATAATTTGCAAATAAATTCATAAAAAATCCTACAATGTGATTTTCAGGATTTTTTTCCCTCATTTTGTCTGTCATAGTTGACGTGTACCTATGATGAAAATTACAGGCCTCTCTCATCTTTTTAAGTGGGAGAACTTGCACAATTGGTGGCTGACTAAATACTTTTTTCCCCCACTGTACACTTCCGCTGTCTTCAACCAGGATCTCAGCGATCACTGCCTCATTGCCTGTGTCCGTAATGGGTCTGTGGTCAAACGACCACCCCTCATCACTGTCAAACGCTCCCTAAAACACTTCAGCGATCAGGCCTTTCTAATTGTCCTGGCCCAGGTATCCTGGATGGATATTGACCTCATTCCGTCAGTAGAGGTTGCCTGGATGTTCTTCAAAAGTGCTTTCCTCTCCATCTTAAATAAGCATGCCCCATTCAAAAAATTCAGAACTAAGAACAGATATAGCCCCTGGTTCACCCCAGACTTGACTGCCCTTGACCAGCACAAAATCATCCTGTGGCGTACTGCATTAGCATTGAACAGCCCCCACGATATGCAACTTTTCAGGGAAGTCAGGAACCAATATACACAATCAGTTAGGAAAGCAAAGGCTAGCTTTTTCAAACAGAAATGTGCATCCTGTAGCACTAACTCCAAAAAGTTATGGGACACTGTAAAGTCTATGGAGAATAAGAGCACTTCCTCCCAGCTGCCCACTGCACTGAGGCTAGGAAACACTGTCACCACCGATAAATCTACGATAATCGAGAATTTCAACAAGCATTTTGCTACGGCTGGCCATGCTTTCCACCTGGCTATCCCTACCCCGGCCACCAGCTCTGCACCCTCTGCTGCAACTTGCCCATGTCTCCCCCACTTCTCCGTCACCCAAATTCAGATAGCTGATGTCCTGAAAGAGCTGCAAAATCTGGACCCCTACAAATCAGCTGGGCTAGACAATCTGGACCCTTTCTTTCTAAAATGAGCCGCTGAAATTGTCGCAACCCCTATTACTAGCCTGTTCAACCTCTCTTTCATATCGTCTGAGATCCCCAGAGATTGGAAAGCTGCCGCGGTCATCCCCCTCTTCAAAGGGGGTGACACTCTAGATCCAAACTGTTACAGACCTACAGTGCTATGAAAAAGTATTTGCCCCCTTTCTACTTTTCTCTACTTTTGCATATTTGTGATACTGAATGTTATCAGATCTTCAACCAAAACCTAATATTAGATAAAGGGAACATAAGTGAACAAATAACACAACAATTACATATTTATTTCATAAACAAAGTTATGCAACACCCAATTCCCCTGTGTGAAAAAGTAATTGCCCCCTTACACTCAATAACTGGTTGTGCCACCTTTAGCTGCAATGACTCCAACCAAATGCTTCCTGTAGATGTTGATCAGTCTCTCACGTCGCTGTGGAGGAATTTTGGCCCACTCTTCCATGCAGAACTGCTTTAACTCAGTGACGTGTGGGTTTTCAAGCATGAACTGCTCGTTTCAAGTCCTGCCACAACATCTCAATTGGGATTAGGTCTGGACTTTGACTAGGCCATTCCAAAACTTCCAATTTGTTCTTACTGTGGAATGCAGAGTTTGGTTTTCGCCAGGCATAATGGGACCCATCTCGTCCAAAAAGTTGACTCAAGTTTGCCAAAAAGCACCTGGATGATCATCAAGACTCTTGGAAGAACGTTCTATGGACAGATTATTCAAAAGTATAACTTTTTGAACGACATGGTTCCAGTAATGCCTGGCGAAAACCAAACACTGCATTCTACAGTAAGAACATCATAACAAAGGTCATGCATGGTGGTGGTGGTGTGATGGTTTGGGGATGCTTTGCTGCCTCAATACCTGGACGACTTGCCTTAATAGAAGGAACCATGAATTCTGCTCTGTATCAGAGAATTCAACAGGAGAATGTCAGACCATCCGTCTGTGAGCTGAAGCTGAAGCGCAGCTGGGTCATGCAGCAAGACAATGATCCAAAACACACAATCAAGTCTACATGAAAATTGCTAAAAAGCAACAAATTGGACGTTTTAGAATGGCCTAGTCCAGACCTAATCCAAAATGCTCTGAGACCAGGTTGCAGCAATAGGCTACTGATGTATGGTTAATGCGCTCGGCTGACTGCTCTGTCTTCTGACCAAAAACCATATTTTCCAACCACAACAACGTTGTTTATCGAGAACAATGAACACATGAACGTTTAACACTGTGACTCACCACAGCCACTATTTCTGTGGAAAGCCCCCCCTTCCTCCCCTCATCTCTCTCTCACCACACACACACACACACACACACACACACACACACACACACACACACACACACACACACACACACACACACACACACACAGCATATTCACACCCCTGCACCTCTTCACTTTAACCATTTAGTGAGTCAGATGTCTCTGTTCTATTGATGGGAATCAGGTTCTTCAGGGTTGCGTCCCAAATGACACCATGTCCCCTAGACAGTGCACTACTTTTGACCAGGTCTCTTAGGGGAAACACCCCTGGTGTGAGTGGAATGTCCCCTTTCCTGTTTCCTGTCATACTGGGATTCGTCACACAGTGATGTTGCAATTACACTGGAACTAGTGATTGACCACATCTGCCTCACACCTCCCTCACTCCTCCCCTCTGTGTATGCGCTCTCTCTTGCTCTCTTTCCTACGTGGTTCACTTTCTCACTGTATCTCGAGCGAGTAGGAGCTCTGATCTTTAGCTCCACACAGTCCACAGTACCTCGTCTCCTCCAGGACTCCAAAAAGGTAAAGGGCTGTTGCTCTGCTCGTGGCTGGGAAAGGGTGCTCTGAGCTGGGGGGTTTCAGAGTGGTTCTTTGGAGGATATAATAAAAGATGAATGAGTTGTGTCTAGGACTAGGAATATCTGTGTTTGTTTTGTGTGTGTGGCTATGTAAGAGGGAAAAGACTTGTTAGAAAAGGTTTAAAAAAAAAAAAATCAGTTTAGAGAAAACACACCACCAGTCACACTACCTTATTCTAGCTTTGTCTTGGTGCCTAATGTTTGGCAGCGCTGTTAGATGTGTGCACACAGACAGTGGCAAACTGTACTTAACACACCAGTGAATTTAATAGCTAACCAAACCATGATATCATTTATGGGGAACTGTTCAGCTGTTCTGTGGGATGTTGGATTAAGGAAATGAAAATGAAGCCTTCTGTAAATGTTTAACTGACTAGGGTGTGTGAGTTCGGGTTCCTCCCCATGTTAAATGTGTATGGTAAAGGTCAGGGTTGGGGTCAATTCAAATTGAAGTCAGTCAGTTCAGGAAGTAAACTGAAATAATTGAAAAAAGGGAATCTATATTCAATGACTTCTTAGTAAACGGAAGAGGAGAAGCTATTTATTTAAAAAGTTGTTAAATTTTTTTTTTTAAATTCAAAACACTTCCTGAATTGGGTGTCTTTCATTCTTATTAACCCTGGTAAAGATTGATAACCAGATTACAATATCCTCTGGGGAAATGGCTAGTAGTGATGGCGCACTGGTGTGTGTGTGTGTGTTTAGTAGGGATAGTGAATTGGTGTGTGTGGCAACAGCAGGTCCGCTTGCATAACTCTCTGCATTGTTGGGAAGGGCCTGTAAGTAAGCATTTCACTGTTAGTCTACACCTGTTGTTTATGAAGCATGTGACAAATACAATTTGATTTGATATTCATAATGAACTTTCCCAACTTCACTTGTCACCTACAGTACAGTCACCCAACTTACATTTACATTTTAGTCATTTATCAGACGCTCTTATCCAGAGCGACTTACAGTTAGTGAATATTATTTTTTTTTTATACTGGCCCCCCGTGGGAATCGAACCCACAACCCTGGCATTGCAAACGCCATGCTCTATCAACTGAGCTCTCTCTCTCTCTCTCTCTCTCTCTCTCTCTCTCTCTCTCTCTCTCTCTCTCTCTCTCTCTCTCTCTCTCTCTCTCTCTCTCTCTCTCTCACAACCACACACGCCCATGCATTCACACACGTACACACAGACGTCTTTTGCATCATTTTATCTTGTCAAACACATTAGCAAGAAACGCCTCATATAAGAATGTCAAATACACTTACTGTACAGTTGATGGCCCAGCCAACTTTAACTGTCTTGATCAGTCTTGTTCTCTCTTTATTCTCTCACTCACTCACTCTCACACACACACTCACACACTCTCTCTCACACACACACACACGCACTCACTCACACACACACACTCACACATACACACACACACACTCACACTTACACTCACACACACTCACACACACTCACACACGCACACACACACACTCACTCACTCACTCACTCACTCACTCACTCACTCACTCACTCACTCACTCACTCACTCACTCACTCACTCACTCTCACACACTCACACACACACACACACTCACTCACACTCACACACACTCACACACTCTCACACAATCACACACACACTCACACACACACACACACATACACTCTCACACACACATACATACACTCACACACACACACACACACACACACACTCACACCCAGCGCTATCAGGCTCCATTGTGTAGTGTGCTTGGCAGCTGATTGTTGTCTTGAAAGTGACAAGTAGGTTGTGGCTAGATCATAATGTAGAAGTGGTCACAAGAAAGAGGCAAAATGAAAAAATGCAGGGCCTTAAGAGAGGAGGAAACTATTTTACAAAATAAAATGCATCATTATTCCCATATCATTATTACAGAGAATCAGACAAATTATGCTACCCTCTGCCTATTGGCTACTTAGTCTCAAAATACAACACTGCCCCTTTAAGACATAAAAATGCTCTTTACCTGACTCGCTTTTCAAAGATGTCTTTAAATGCACGCGTTTTGTGCTCTTGTAGGAAGCAACCACTCCCCTATTACTGACTACAAATTATCTATAACTGGGCTAATAACTCACTAACTAGCAAAGGATATGAACAAATGTACACAGGTGGCTACATGCAGCTCTCGCTTTGATCTCAAAACAAGCGCATCTACTCACAACCTCTCATGCTGTAAAGACAGTCCAGTTCAAAGTGAATGGCACATATATGGCAATGGTTTATTTGCATATAGGCCTACTGCAGCTCTGATTGGTTATGGCGCACCGGTCCGTATAGAAGTATGTGCCTGAGTCGTGCCTGTCAATGCAATTGAATCCTACTCTGATGCATTCTGCCTACAACAAAGTCTGTTGTATATTTGGTTTTGCATACTAAGTCTTGCATAGTTTGTTTTGTTTCGGTATGTTTCATTGAAAGTAGCTAATATTGCATTGATTCGATCACAATACCCACAGTAAAGGGAAACGTTGATAGTGTTAACAAACGGGGAAAACTAGAGAGTTGAGTGAAGTTCAATCTCGTGCTTCTCTGCACACTGATATTTCTTCTGCGCAGCAGCAGTCCCACACACACACACACACACACACACACACTAAACAACTCTACCTCACTTCCTCATGATCCCATGGCACAAAGTCCACTGATAAGCCTCCATTACAGCTTCACAATAACACTATTGTCAACTACATGATGCGGTATAACATTTACTCATAGGGGATGTCCCAAATTGCAACCTATTCCATATTTAGTGCACTACTTTTGACCAGGACCATGTGGAATAGGGTGCCATTTGGGATGCACCCATACAGTGCATTCGGAAAGTATTCACAACCCTTGACTTTTTCCACATTTTGTTACATTACAGCCTTATTCTTAAATCGATTAAATCATTTTCCCCCCTCATCAATCTGCACACAATACCCCATAATGCCGAAGCAAAAACAGGTTTTTAGTCATTTTTGCAAATGTATAAAAAACAAACAAACGAAAATATCACATTTACACAAGTATTCAGACCGTTTACTCAGTACTTTGTTGAAGCACCTTTGGCAGCGATTACAGCCTCGAGTCTTCTTCGGTATGACGCTGTATACGGTAATACCTGTATTTGGGGAGTTTCTCCCATTCATCTCTGCATATCCTCTCAAGCTCTGTCAGGTTGGATGGGGAGCGTCGCTGCACAGCTATTTTCAGGTCTCTCCAGAGATGTTCCATTGGGTTCAAGTCTGGGCTCTGGCTGGGCCACTCAAGGACACTCAGAGACTTGTCCCAAAGCCACTCCTGCGTTGTCTTGGCTGTGTGCTTAGGGTCGTTGTCCTGTTGGAAGGTGAACCTTCACCCCAGTCTGAGTTCCTGAGCACTCTGGAGCAGGTTTTCATCTCTCTGTACTTTGCTCCATTCATCTTTGCCTCGATCCTGACTAGTCTCCCAGTCCCTGCCGCTGAAAAACATCCCCACAGCATGACGCTGCCACCACCATGCTTCACCGTAGGGATGGTGTCAGGTTTCCTCCAGACGTGACGCTTGGCATTCAGGCCAAAGAGTTCAATCTTGGTTTCATCAGACCAGCAAATCTTGTTTCTTGTGGTCTGAGAGTCTTTAGGTGCCTTTTGGCAAACTCAAAGCGGGCTGTCGTGTCTTTTACTAAGGAGTGCTTCCATCTGGCCACTTTACCATAAAGGCCTGATTGGTGGAGTGCTGCAGAGTTATATAACCTCTACATTTCCTGATAACGTGTAGATTTCTATAAAAGATTGTTTGTTCTTAACGACTGACCTGCTTACTGTAAGTAAAGGTTATTGATGAGCCTGAGGTTAGATTGAATCAGGAGGTTAGAATTTGTATTTATTTATTGAACCTTTAATGAACCAGGAAGTCCCATTGAGATCAGAAGACCTGTTTCCCAAGGGAGACCACAATTATGTTTAAATGATGTGATGTAGTATAGCTGATTCCAGATGACATACTGAACTGTGTTTGCCTATGACTGACTACATTGTCTCAAAACTATCTGAGGGGTCCTAATATGGCTTTGAATCTTTTACTGCAGTGAGTGATTCTTGGTAGTCTTAAACAAATCTACTTTGAAACCAAAGTATACACCTCACAAACATTGTTAAGGGCTTAAAGAAAGAAGACACCTGTACCATGTCAGGTAAGAGTTGAAATCTATTCAATTTTGAGTTTGCATCCCAATATTACACTTTATATACATCACAGAAGACTGAAATATAACAAAACGGTTTGACATAGAAACACCGGATTTTCGTGTGTTAAAAATAAATAAAAGCGTTATTAATGATACAATTATGAAAAATATGAATAACATTCCACCCATGAGGCCAAAGAGGGAGCTTCTGGACATTGACTGCAGGAAAGGGCTACACCTGTATTTTGTATTGACAACTGATGTGTCATTGTGGTGTGACAATTTAACGTTTTCTAACTAACTCTTAACTGTTGTTCATTCAACAGTAACATAGACCAGGATTAGGGTTATAGTTAGGGTTAGGGTTATTCTGATGGTTTTAGCTCCATGGTGCCACAGTGGGTGGGTTAGGGTTAGGGTTATTCTGATGGTTTTAGCTCCATGGTGAGTATACACAGTGGGTGGGTTAGGGTTAGGGGTTATTCTGATGGTTTTAGCTCCATGGTGCCACAGTGGGTGGGTTAGGGTTAGGGTTATTCTGATGGTTTTAGCTCCATGGTGAGTATACACAGTGGGTGGGTTAGGGTTAGGGTTATTCTGATGGTTTTAGCTCCATGGTGCCACAGTGGGTGGGTTAGGGTTAGGGTTATTCTGATGGTTTTAGCTCCATGGTGAGTATACACAGTGGGTGGGTTAGGGTTAGGGTTATTCTGATGGTTTTAGCTCCATGGTGCCACAGTGGGTGGGTTAGGGTTAGGGTTATTCTGATGGTTTTAGCTCCATGGTGCCACAGTGGGTGGGTTAGGGTTAGGGTTATTCTGATGGTTTTAGCTCCATGGTGCCACAGTGGGTGGGTTAGGGTTAGGGTTATTCTGATGGTTTTAGCTCCATGGTGCCACAGTGGGTGGGTTAGGGTTAGGGTTATTCTGATGGTTTTAGCTCCATGGTGCCACAGTGGGTGGGTGGCATTCATTACCGGTGGTGTGTTATAGGCTTGTACTACTCAGAGGCTACAGGCCAAGTCTTTGTCCAATGAAATGTCACCACTCTAGGTATTTGTCCAATGAAATGTCACCAAACCTGCCCGGTTGAATACAGGAGTGTGTATCATTGTTATAAGCAACAGCTTGATCAAGAAGTGTGTGTATGTGTGTGTGTGTGTGTGTGTGTGTGTGTGTGTGTGTGTGTGTGTGTGTGTGTGTGTGTGTGTGTGTGTGATAGAGAGAGCGAGAGAGAGAGAAGACAGGTGAGAGAGAGAGGGGGGAAGGGGAGAGAAGGTGGGGGCAGAGACATATTTTTGTAAACGTGATATTTTCATAAGGTGTGCTCACTGTCTTCCACTCCCTCTCTCTCTCTCCCCTATCCCACCTCTCCCCCTTCTCTCTCTCTCTCTCCCTCTCTCTCTCAATTCAATTTCAATTTCAATTTAAGGGCTTTATTGGCATGGGAAACGTGTGTTAACATTGCCAAAGCAAGTGAAGTAGATAGTAAACAAAAGTGAAATAAACAATAAATATTAACAGTAAACATTACACTCAGAAGTTTCAAAAGAATAAAGACATTTAAAATGTCATATTATGTATATATACAGTGTTGTAACAATGTGCAATCCTCTCTCTCTCTCTCTCTCTCTCTCTCTCTCTCTCTCGCTCTCTCTCTCTCTCTCTCTCTC
Source organism: Coregonus clupeaformis (assembly GCF_020615455.1). NCBI lineage: Eukaryota > Metazoa > Chordata > Actinopteri > Salmoniformes > Salmonidae > Coregonus > Coregonus clupeaformis. Next base: position 48,727 of record NW_025534978.1, read on the forward strand.
TCCCCCACACCCCAGACAGTATGGAGAAGAGCCAGTATGGACCCCCCCAGGATGTGTCGGCTCCCCCCTACCCCGGCCCCCCAGTGGGCTACCAGGGAAATGGCGGGGGAACTGCCTACCCCCCTCAGCCTGGCTTCCATGGAGGTAAGAGATCAGATCTACACTGATACTCTTAGGGACAGTATAAGCTTACACTCTTAGAAAAAAAGAACCTAAAAGTGTTCTTCCTGGAACCAAAAAGGGTTCTACTTGGAACCAAAAAGGGTGCTCCTATGGGGACTGCCAAATAACCCTTTTTGAACCCTTTTTTCTAAGAGTGTAGTCCTAGACTAAAGAGCTATTTTAATTGAGATTCTCCATTGAGCATGCTTTTCAGACCAGGACTAGGTTTAATCTGTGTTCAGGAAACCAGCCCTTACTCTATATGTAAATTAGAATGTTACTGGACAGCAACTCCCTTCAACAGTGTTTTCATTAAGCGTTTTGGAAGTATGTGTCACGATAGCCATAGATAACGCCAAGGTAGTGGGTTCGATCCCCGGGACCACCCATACACAAAAATGTATGCACGCATGACTGTAAGTCGCTTTGGATAAAAGCGTCTGCTAAATGGCATATTATATTATTATATTATTATGTCATGAACATCATTGTTAAGTGCTGGCCAACCACTCTGTATCCCTGGGTTTGTGTTCCCATAACGCTGGCCAACCACTCTGTATCCCTGGGTTTGTGTTCGCACAGCGCTGGCCAACCACTCTGTATCCCTGGGTTTGTGTTCCCATAATGCTGGCCAACAACTCTGTATCCCTGGGTTTGTGTTCCCATAACACTGGCCAACCACTCTGTATCCCTGGGTTTGTGTTCCAATAAGGCTGGCCAACCACTCTGTATCCCTGGGTTTGTGTTCCCATAATGCTGGCCAACAACTCTGTATCCCTGGGTTTGTGTTCCCATAACGCTGGCCAACCCCTCTGTATCCCTGGGTTTGTGTTCCCATAACGCTGGCCAACCACTCTGTATCCCTGGGTTTGTGTTCCAATAAGACTGGCCAACCACTCTGTATCCCTGGGTTTGTGTTCCCATAACGCTGGCCAACCACTCTGTATCCCTGGGTTTGTGTTCCCATAACGCTGGCCAACCACTCTGTATCCCTGGGTTTGTGTTCCTATAACGCTGGCCAACCACTCTGTATCCCTGGGTTTGTGTTCCAATAAGGCTGGCCAACCACTCTGTATCCCTGGGTTTGTGTTCCATAACGCTGGCCAACCACTCTGTATCCCTGGGTTTGTGTTCCAATAAGGCTGGCCAACCACTCTGTATCCCTGGGTTTGTGTTCCCATAACGCTGGCCAACCACTCTGTATCCCTGGGTTTGTGTTCCTATAACGCTGGCCAACCACTCTGTATCCCTGGGTTTGTGTTCCAATAAGGCTGGCCAACCACTCTGTATCCCATGGTTTGTGTTCCCATAACGCTGGCCAACCACTCTGTATCCCTGGGTTTGTGTTCCCATAACGCTGGCCAACCACTCTGTATCCCTGGGTTTGTGTTCCAATAAGGCTGGCCAACCACTCTGTATCCCTGGGTTTGTGTTCCCATAACGCTGGCCAACCACTCTGTATCCCTGGGTTTGTGTTCCCATAATGCTTGCCAACTGCTCTGTATCCCTGGGTTTGTGTTCCCATAATGCTGGCCAACCACTCTGTATCCCTGGGTTTGTGTTCCCATAACGCTGGCCAACCACTCTGTATCCCTGGGTTTGTGTTCGCACAGCGCTGGCCAACCACTCTGTATCCCTGGGTTTGTGTTCCCATAATGCTGGCCAACAACTCTGTATCCCTGGGTTTGTGTTCCCATAACGCTGGCCAACCCCTCTGTATCCCTGGGTTTGTGTTCCCATAACGCTGGCCAACCACTCTGTATCCCTGGGTTTGTGTTCCAATAAGGCTGGCCAACCACTCTGTATCCCTGGGTTTGTGTTCCCATAACGCTGGCCAACCACTCTGTATCCCTGGGTTTGTGTTCCCATAACGCTGGCCAACCACTCTGTATCCCTGGGTTTGTGTTCCTATAACGCTGGCCAACCACTCTGTATCCCTGGGTTTGTGTTCCAATAAGGCTGGCCAACCACTCTGTATCCCTGGGTTTGTGTTCCATAACGCTGGCCAACCACTCTGTATCCCTGGGTTTGTGTTCCAATAAGGCTGGCCAACCACTCTGTATCCCTGGGTTTGAGGTAAATGACACAGTGTATTGATGTATTTATTTATTTATCCCTTATTTATCAGGTCCCCAACCCAGCATGTACCCACCACCTCCCCAGTACAGCATGGGCATGGCACAGCCTACAAATGCATCTGGCGGTGAGTCGCACACACAGACACGCACATGCACACGCACGCACACACACACACTGAAGAAAACTCCAAACTATCTGACCAAAACTACCTCAATCGGTTCCTTATTTTATTATTCACAGTACCCCAGGTGGAAAACGAGAACCAAGTTGTACACACAGAAGGTATTGGCTGGATATCCTGGCCTTAGCAACACCCAGCCTTAGCAACCCCTCTAATCCTCTACCTCTGTGGGGGTTTGAAATATAGAACTAACAACAAACAACCTCATTTTGGGGGGGCCTAAGTGGCTCAATCCAGTTCTGTCCTGTTCTATTCTGTTTTATCCAGCTCTGTCCGGTTCTGTCCAGTTCTAACCCGTTCTATCCAATTCTATTGAGTTCTATCCATTTCTAGCTGGTTCTATCCGGTTCTGACCAGTATTTTCCTCTCCCTACAGTAACCCATGTGGTGGTGATTCTTTCTAGTCCAGTTCCATCCTGTTCTATCCAATTCTATGGAGTTCCAGTTTTATCCAGTTCTACCTGGTTCTGAGCAGTTCTGTCCAAGTCTGTTCAGTTTGATCCAGTCCTGTCCAGTTCTAACCTGTATTCTCCTCCCTCTGCAGAAACCCAGGTGGTGGTTCTGTCCTGTTCTATCTGGTTCTGACCAGTTCTATCTGGTTCTAACCAGTGTTCTCCTCCCTCTGCAGTAACCCAGGTGGTGGTTCTGTCCTGTTCTATCTGGTTCTGGCCAGTTCTATCTGGTTCTAACCAGTGTTCTCCTCCCTCTGCAGTAACCCAGGTGGTGGTTCTGTCCTGTTTTATCTGGTTCTGGCCAGTTCTATCTGGTTCTAACCAGTGTTCTCCTCCCTCTGCAGTAACCCAGGTGGTGGTTCTGTCCTGTTTTATCTGGTTCTGGCCAGTTCTATCTGGTTCTAACCAGTATTCTCCTCCCTCTGCAGTAACACAGGTGGTGGTTCTGTCCTGTTCTATCTGGTTCTGACCAGTTCTATCTGGTTCTAACCAGTATTCTCCTCCCTCTGCAGTAACCCAGGTGGTGGTTCTGTCCTGTTCTATCTGGTTCTGACCAGTTCTATCTGGTTCTAACCAGTATTCTCCTCCCTCTGCAGTAACCCAGGTGGTGGTTCTGTCCTGTTCTATCTGGTTCTGACCAGTTCTATCTGGTTCTAACCAGTATTCTCCTCCCTCTGCAGTAACCCAGGTGGTGGTGATGCAGCAGCAGCTGCCTAGAGACGTGCCCGGCCAGATGACGTGTCCCCAGTGTCAGGTCCAGGTTCTGACGGAGACCACACACACCACTGGACTGCTCACCTGGGTCATCTGTGGATCACTCGGCTTTTTCCTGTAAGTTAGACACGCATGCACACATACACACACACACGCATGTACCATATGCAGACATGTAGCACACATTCTTTTTTTCTGTACAGATGGATACACACACTGAATCTCTCTCTCTCTCTCTCTCTCTCTCTCTCTCTCTCTCTCTCTCTCTCTCTCTCTCCCATCTCTCTCTCTCTCTCTCTCTCTCTCTCTCTCTCCATCTCTCTCTCTCTCTCTCTCTCTCTCCTCTCTCTCTCTCTCTCTCCCATATCTCTCTCTCTCTCCCATATCTCTCTCTCTCTCTCTCTCTCTCTCTCTCTCTCTCTCCCATCTCTCTCTCTCTCTCTCTAGGTGCTGGCCATGCTGTTTCATTCCGTTCTGTGTTGACTCCTGTAAGGACGTAGAGCACCACTGCCCCAACTGCAAGAGGGTGATCCACATCCACAGACGTATGTGAACAGACCTAGACCAGACACCTGCCACAAAGTGATCCACGTCCACAATGCGGCCATCTCCGGCCCACAGACACTGCTGCCACAAAGTGATCCTTACCTTTATCAATCTATCCCAGTACACCACTAGGTCCAGGAACGCTTTCACTACCTGAGTAATGGTGACTCATATTTCCAACCATAACACACACTTGTGAAGCAACGTGCTCCTAATGAAAATAGAAATGGCTGTGGTGAGGAGTCACAGTATAAAGACAATAGGCATCTGTTGCTGAAATGACTACTGGAAGACCAGCTTAACATCTACTGGTGTCAATGTGTACAAGCCGCCCCAACTGCAAGAGAGTGATCCACATCCACAAAAGCATGTGAACAGGCACAAAAACACCTGCCACAAAGTGATCCATATCTACAAACCCTATATATGAACAGACCTAGCCACAACACATATTAATTTAAATCTATTAGCGTTCACTACTAGCAAATCCAAGAGGCTTTCTATACCAGAGACTCTGTAATTCATATGACACACACACATGCACAGACACACACACAAACTACATGAACCAATTCAGTGCATAATCCACATTAGAAAGACAATAGGCTACTGTCTCTCTGAAATGACTACTGCAAGGGCAGCTTCATCTACTGTGAATGTGAATGTGTGACAGGATATCCTTTCACCATGTTTTTGGTCAGTGTGTTTCCCAGGTGACCCTAATTAGCAGGTTGACGTTTATTGTCATGAATCTTGCCCTGGAGGCAGAACTGAGCAATTTCCAATAGATGGGCCGGCTGCGAAAGTCAAAATTGACTATATCATAAAAATTCATGAAAACAAAAATGAGCTTTTTGGTCTTCATTTAAGGTTAGGGTTAGACATTATGGTTAGCATATGATGACTTTGTGGCTGTGCCAGACAGTGACCACTCTGCAGAACTGCCTCCAGGGCAAGATTCATGACAATAAATGCCAACCTGCCCCTAATTAGGGGGAAGAGGTTAAATAATAGACAGCCATACAAATGTACAGTACAAAGACCAGGGGCCTGTTGCACAAAACTAGGATAAGGGATTAAGCCAGGATATCTTGGTGATCCTGGCTCAATTGATCCGTAATCCGGTTGCACTAAAGATGGATAGGGGGCAGGAGGATATGTTATGGTATAAATTACCATGGAGATTTATTCTGTGGAGCTAGCCTGCTCCAGACCAGGCTAAATTCCAGGATCTATTTAATCTCATCCCTAATGTCAGTCAGCAGTCACCACAAATGGAAACCAATAGTTATTTCACTGCTCACTATACATTGTTATCACATATAACTAGACCCACTGTCATTATTTAAACGTGTGTGATCATTAATTTCAATGATTTTGGATAAAAAACGATTTTTAGATGATGTTGCTATCATTAGATAATTTACAGTTTCCCATAGACTATAAGGCTATATATAAAATGATAGAATATTAGGGCCACAGAGGGAAAAAAACACAAGTCATAATATTGTAACCAGTTGTTTTAAAGGAGGACAGTTGTTAAAATGACAGATGTGGGGCATTTCGTGAAATTGTACTTCAGTATGGTTTCATAAACAAAGACATGCTGATGTGCCAGAATATTAAGTATCACATTGTCATAAGTATCAAAACTGTAAAAACAATATGTAGCTTTTCTGCAGAAAGAACCAGCCTCATAAATTTATGACTTTATCCTTTTTCTTCAGTGTGGCCCTAGTACTCTGTCATATAAACAAATACACATTCCATATGAATATAAAAACACAATGTGTAACATTATGTTCCTTTATTGAATAAGGACAAAACAAAGCAGGTAAACCATCAGCTCCTTTCGAAACTGAAGTCACAGTGACTCTACAAGATGGAAAGCACAGAATCCAAGCATATTATACAAAATGATACATACACATTCAAAGGTCTGTATATAACACACCCTGCATGTCTGCACACTAAAATAAATGCAGGACAAATCCATACACATCAACTGAACAGACAAATGAATGGATGCAGTAGCCTCCCTGCAGCCTTGTATTACACACAGTATACCGCACAATCATAAGAGGCCAAATTCGTAAAAAAACGAACCCAAAAAAAACCAAATTCCTCTGCCACCGCAGGACATATTTAACCAAAATTGAAAGCACACATACTAACTAAAATAATTCAACACATATTGGTCCCTCAGCAGCCGACCACTGTCGTCATCAGGGAAGATTGCCGGATTGTCCCAGTCCATGGCTGGTGGCACTCTGGGGGCCCTCTCCTTCCTCAGGCAGGCCACATTGTGGAGGACAGCACAAGCCACAGTAATATCACATGCCCTAACAGGGCTGACCCTTAATTTGTGAAGGCAGTGAAAGCGTGCCTTCAGGAGGCCAAAGGTCATTTCAACTCTGGCCCTGGTCCTGGCATGGGCATGGTTGTAGGCCTGCTGTGCTTCCTGGGGGTCTGTGAAAGGTGTCAGGAGAAAAGGCTGGCAGCCATACCCCCTGTCTCCCAGCAACACACCAGAGAATTCACCTGTCAACACAAAATCTCATCATTACTACCTCATAAACACAGTGATATTCTTGACACAGCCATGATGGTTATAAATAGGGGTTGTGTGGCTTACCTTGTGATAGGCACTGATAGATTTCAGAGGCCCGAAAGATTCTGGAGTCATGGACTGAGCCAGGCCATTTTGCCACAACATTGCTGATCACACAGTCAGCATTGCAGACCATCTGAAATCATAAGATGAGGAATATTACACCAATCAATGCACATCACTGGCAATGCAGAGTGTTCGTCAATGGACAATATCAAAAAGTTATGTTCACCTGAACATTAATGCTGTGAAAGGATTTCCTATTCACAAAATCGGCCTCATGGGCACCTGAGGGGGCTTTTATCCTTATGTGTGTGCAGTCCACTGCACCAATGACATTGGGGAAACCTGTCACACAAAGTAATGAGTATCCTACTATGTGTTAACAGTTGTCCTGTAATTTGTAGATCCTCTTACCTGCAATCCTATAGAACTCCTCTTTGATGTCACAGAGTCTTCTGTGGCCAGGGAAGGAGATGAAGACATCTGCTAATGCTTTGATAGCCAGACACACACTCCTTATTGTGCGGCAAATTGTGGCCTTGTTCAGCTGTTCTGCATCCCCCACTGAGTACAGGAAGGCTCCACTAGCAAAAAAGCGCAAGGCCACACAAACCATTTGCTCCACACTCAGTGCATGGCTCCGTGCAGTGCGGTGCTTAATCCTGGGACCCAGTAGTCTGCATAGATACCTGATGCCATCTGCAGAAAACCTGTATCTTTCATATAGATGGTCATCAGGGAAGGCCAGTGGGTCCAACCGGTCCCTGAAGACCCTTTCTCGCCTGAAGGCTCTCCTCAGCACAAGTGCTTCTTCATCCACCACATCTCGCACGAATGGGCATGCCATTGTCAGAGCAGAAAGGAACACACAATTTTGGGCCTTCATATAGGCTAGTGGCCACACCTGGTGCTGGGGGGGTGGGCAAAAGAGGGCGATGCCTTATAACGATGACTTGGTTGTACTGATTGCTGGGAAAAAAAAAAAAAAAACTTAGAAAGATGCCACCGTCCTGTGTGCTCACAATAAGAGCTCATATGTCATGGCTCACTTGACTTTACGAGAATATACCTAATTTTTATTTTGAGCTGTGTCATCTTCTTGGAGCTGGGGGAGGAAAGAAAAATAATGATTAATACATTTGTGTTACAGTTAGCATACAGTGTACATTGAAGGCATATCTCACCTCCCTCTCAAGTTTTTTTATTTCAAGGTCCAGTTTCCTAATTGTCCTCTTTTTTATTTCGGACTCCAGTGCAAGATTTTCCATCTTTTTCTTCTTGTACTGAATGTCTATGTCTGCCAGTTCTATTTGGCGCCGGAGGTGGTTGCCATACAACTTTCTGATAGCTTGTGAGCTCTGTGAACACAATACAATTAGCGCAGCTGGAATTTGGCAGGATGTGGTGTCCTTTTATTAATACGCACTATGTTGCCAGGCTGGTTTTCCCACTGTATAGCATCTGGGTCCTGTAAAAGAAATTAGATTTTTTGATTTTGATGAGGACTCCTCACCATTGTAGAGTAAATAGTACTTTCACAGTCTTAACATGATACCTCATGCCTTCTGGAATCCAGAGAGATGGTCTCCTCCTCATCATCGTCTCCATCATGTGCTGTTGCACTGGGGCCTTCACCCTATCACATTTAATCGGATTCATATTGAAGCTAGTAGACAAGACATGCCAGGCCTACAGTATGCCTTTGATGGAGTACTCACTGGATCAGCATCGTCTGGTGCTTGTGCTGGTGGCTCTAACAGGAACACAGTGCTGCCAGACACTGCAAGGCAATAGGTAAACCAAAGTCAGACAGTCCAAATTGATTCAATATGAATGTGGTTGTATCCCATGTAGAGATGGAAGGACATACCTTGAATGAAGCGGGTGGCATCTTGGGAGGAACCTATGCTCGTCTCTTTCCCCCAGGGATCCCCTCTAAGACGGGCCTGCCTTTATTTAGCTCCAAGGCCATGTCCTCTGCTGGGGTAAGGTCAGCCTTTGGTGACCCACCACCCGTGCCTTGTCTGTGGGTATTCTTTTTCACTGCTAAAACAGTACAGACAATGTGTGAGCAGGCACCTTCTGGGTACAATATATGCTTGTGCTTTGTTAAATATTAGTCAGGGACCATACCATTCTGCAGAATGTTCTTGTATTTGATTTTGACCTGCTGCCATGTCCGTTTTGGCCCGTTCATGTTTAATCTAACACACACACACACACACATTTAATGGAGTCACACTGCAAAAAATTACTTGGTATTTTTGTCTTGTTTTCAGTAAAAATATCAAAAAAATTTATCATAGCTTTATACAGTGTGATGGAGTTACTTTACACAATTTCACTCATATCTGCAGTGCATTTCAATTAAAAAATTTAACCGTTTCATAATTACAGTACAACTGCATTTTTGGAGATGTGAATTAAATATTTGAATTGTAATTGTGATGTTTCAGCGGAGCGGTGAGTGTGTAATTGTGCACTACTTACGCATTCAGGCGGTCTGCAATACTTTGCCACGCTTTTTCTCTTTGCTTTATCACTGTGGCGGTGTTGCCTTTCTTCTTAATTATATCTTTTACCTCCTCGTATGCCTCCATGAGGATTTGTGCTTCCGACGGGGAAAAGTACGCGGCTCTAGTTGCCATGGTAAATCAGTTAATCTGTGATCTGTGGCGGGGTCTATTTGAGTGAGCCGTGAGCGCGCACCTATCCAGGATTGGTTTCACCTGGCTTAATGAATCCGTGTCTGCTCATCCTGGCTTGGTCTTTGTGCAACCAATTAAGCCTGGACGCACATGTTTTGGCTTCATTGAGCTCAGCTGAGTCATTTATCCCGGATGTCTTAATTCTACTTTTGTGCAACAGGCCCCAGGATATACAGCGCCTTCAGAAAGTATTGACACACCTTGACTTTTTACACATTTTGTTGTGTTACAAAGTGGGATGAAAATGGATTTAATTGTCATTTCTTTCTCAATGATCTACACAAAAAAATCTAATTGTCACGCCCTGGCTCTGGGGACTCTAATATGTTGAGCCAGGGTGTGTAAAGTCTATGTGTTTTGTTCTAGGTTTCACATTCTAGTATTGTTGTTCTATGTTGGCCAGTGTGGTTCTCAATCAGAGGCAACGTGATTCAGCTGTTGCTTGTTGTCTCTGATTGAGAACCATACTTTAGCAGCCTGTTTCCCCACAGAGTTTGTGGGATCTTGTTTCTAGTCTGTTGTGTTAGACCGTGAACTGTCACGTTATCGTTTTGTTGTTTTTGATCGTGTCTCTAATAAAGAGTATGTTTGCCTGCAACGCTGCGCCTTGGTCCTCATCTCTGTTAGACGATCGTGACACTAATGTCAAAGTGGGGGAAAAAATCACATTTTTTAAAACATTTATGAAAAATAAAACACTAATATATCTTAGATTAGATAAGTATTTAACCCCCTGAGTCAATACATGTTATAATCTCCTTTGGCAGCTATTACAGCTGTGAGTCTTTCTGGGTAAGTCTCTAAGAGCTTTCCACACCTGGATTGTGCAACATTTGCCCATTATTATTTTCAAAATTCTACAAGCTCTGTCAAGTTGTTGATCATTGTTAGACAGACATTTTCACGTCTTGCCATAGATTTTCAAGCCGATTTAAGTAAAAACTGTAACTAGGCCACTCAGGAACATTCAATGTCGTCTTGGTAAGCAACTCCAGTATTTGGCCTTGTGTTTTATGTTATTGTCCTGCTGAAAGGTGAATTCATCTCCCAGTGTCTGGTGGAAAGCAGACTGAACCAGGTTTTCCTCTAGGATTTAGCCTGTGCATAGCTCCATTCCATTCATTTTTTTTTATCCTGAGGAAGGACGCCTGGATCTTTGTAGTGATTTGGGTGTATTAATACATCATCCAAAGTGTAATTAATAACTTTACCATGCTCAAATCGATATTCAATGACTGCCTTTCTTTGCGAGGCATTGGAAAACCTCCCTAGTCTTTGGTTGAATCTGTTTGAAATTCACTGCTCGACTGAGGGACCTTACAGATAACTGTATGCGGGGTACAGAGATGAGGTAGTCAAAAAATCATGTTAAAAACTATTATTGCACACAGTGAGTCCATGCAACTTATTATGTGACTTGTTAAGCACATTTTTACTGCTGAACTTATTTTGCCATAACAAAGGGGTTGAATACTTATTGAATTGTAATTAATTTGTAAATTGGCTCAAACGCATTAAGAAGGAAAGAAATTCCACAAATTAACTTTTAAGAAGGCACACCTGTTAATTGAAATGCATTCCAGGTGACTACCTCATGAAGCTGGTTGAGAGAATGCCAAGAGTGGCAAAGCCATTTTGAGCCTGTAATCCACAATTGCTGATGCTCCAGATACTCAACTAGTCTCAAGAAGGCTCAAGGTTTTATTGCTTCTTTAATCAGCACAACAGTTTTCAGCTGTGCTAACATAATTGTAAAATGATCAACTTGGATTAGCAAACACAACGTGCAATTGGAACTGTCACGAACCGGCTCAAAGTTCGTAACAAAAGGGAGACAACGTGGAGACAAGGAATACCAAAATATATATTTATTAACTAAAGTAAACTAAGTACAATTAACAATGGTGTGTGTAATAAGTAATCAGTAGTGTAAGTGAGTGTTTGCATGCATAAATGTAATAATGCAAGGTGTTGAAAGGTGCCAAAGCAAACAACCAAAAAGCCACAAAAATACCACAATCAATAAAGGTGTCTGCATGGAGAGAGTCTCCCCAATGAATGTGGAAGAGGTCCATTTATCCTGGGACGCACCCAAGCCCAGGTGTTTCCCATGTAGCTGACGACCCTCCCAACTCCGCCCACCGGCATCCTAATAAGGAAACAAGAGCAAAGAGAGAGAATACAGCAGACAGAGTGGGAGGGGCGTCACAGAACCCAGGACTGATGGTTGCTGATAATGGGCCTCTGTACGCCTACGTAGATATTCCATTAAAAATCTGCAGTTTCCTGCTACAATAGCCATTTACAACATTAACAACGTCCACCCTGTATTTCTGATCAATTTGATGTTATTTTAATGGACGAAAAAATTGCTTTTCTTTCGAAAACAATGACCCCAAACTTTTGAACGGTAGTGTGTATATATATATATATAAAATGGTGTGCATAGACAGTATGGACAGTATATGAATAGGAAAGGTGTGTACAGCAGTAGTTACAGTATATAGGATGAGCCATGACTAGGATACAGTATATACACTGAGTGTATAAAACATTATGAATACCTTCCTAATATTGAGTTGTGCCCACTTTTGCCCTCAGAACAGCCTCAATTCATTGGGGCATGGACTCTACAAGGTGTCGAAAGCATTCCACAGGGATGCTGGCCCATGTTGACTCCAATGCTTCCCACAGTTGGATCAAGTTGGCTGGATGTCCCTTTGGGTGGTGGACCATTCTTTATACACACGGGAAACTGTTGAGCATGAAAAACCCAGCAGCGTTGCAGTTCTTGACACACTCAAACCCGTGCCCCTGGCACCTACTTCCATACACCGTTCAAAGGCACTTAAATATTTTGTCTTGCCCATTCACCCTCTGAATGGCACACATACACAATCCATGTCTCAATTGTCTCAAGGCTTAAAAAATCCTTCTTTAACCTGTCTCCTCCCCTCCATCTACACTGATTTAAGGGATAATAGCTTTCACCTGGATTCACCTGGTCATGGAAAGAGCAAGTGTTCATAATGTTTTGTATACTCAGTGTACATATAAAGTGGGTAAAACAGTATGTAAACATTATTAAAGTGGCCAATGTTCAATGACTCAATGGTTCAGGGCAGGGCAGTGTGCTGGGCATGGTGGTGACTGTTTAACAGTCTGATGGCCTTGAGATAGAAGCTGTTTATCAGTCTCTCGGTCCCAGCTTTGACGCACTTGTACTGTCTCCGTCTTCTAGATGGTAGCGGGGTGAACAGGCCGTGGCTCGTTTGGAGCAACTTCGAAATTTGATGTTTGGAAAAAACGTGGATAAATGTCAGAATCTCAAGGCAAATTGGTAAAACCGTGAGATCTTGTTGAGATCAAAGCTGAATCAATGTCTGCAAGATTACATAATGATAGTATTCTACATAACAGAACCAAATATAATAGCCTAGTATAAAGTTGCTGCAAGACAAAAAATACCACCTAATTTCTTATGAGATTTTAGGATGATTGTGTGAACGCTCGCAGTATTCTCTCATGCAGCCAAAACTCAACTGCGTGCGGCACTAGGAAGAATATGTGCTTTAATTGAAACTAAACACAGGTACGCTACGGTTTGTTAAAACCATCTGCTTTCAAATGTGCTCACTGTACATCATTCAAAACAACACTGTGTAACTCAAGAAGAACATAAATGCATTTCCCCATCAAACTGATTGAGAACAAATGGTTGGCATGCAGATGCTGCATGGACATTTCACTGGTAAAACTTGGAAGAATTATCATTCACGATTGACAGTGAAAAATGTGGAGGGAAGGTGACCACAACAATGTGTGTGTAAAGTAGAGAGAGGTAAAGAAACACGTGCAGAACGTGATTAGGACCTTCAGCTGTGGGGAAGAGGCTTCAAGGGGGGAGGGACAGGGCGGGGCGGTTACCTCTCTCTCTCTCTCTCTCTCTCTCTCTCTCTCTCTCTCTCTCTCTCTCTCTCTTTCACCCTGCTTCAGTTCCTTTGTCTCTTGAGGGAGTAGCAGCTCTTATCTCTAGCTCCACAGTACCTCGTATTCTCCAGGGCTCCAGACAGGTAAGGGACTGTCGCTCTGCTCGTGGCTGGGATAGGGTGTTCTGAGCTGGGGTAAGGTGGGCTGGGATAGGGTGTTCTGAGCTGGGGTAAGGTGGGCTGTGATAGGGTGTTCTGAGCTGGGTAAGGTGGGCTGGGATAGGGTGTTCTGAGCTGGGGTAAGGTGGGCTGGGATAGGGTGTTCTGAGCTGGGTAAGGTGGGCTGGGATAGGGTGTTCTGAGCTGGGGTAAGGTGGGCTGTGATAGGGTGTTCTGAGCTGGGGTAAGGTGGGCTGGGATAGGGTGTTCTGAGCTGGGTAAGGTGGGCTGGGATAGGGTGTTCTGAGCTGGGTAAGGTGGGCTGGGATAGGGTGTTCTGAGCTGGGTAAGGTGGGCTGGGATAGGGTGTTCTGAGCTGGGTAAGGTGGGCTGGGATAGGGTGTTCTGAGCTGGGGTAAGGTGGGCTGGGATAGGGTGTTCTGAGCTGGGTAAGGTGGGCTGGGATAGGGTGTTCTGAGCTGGGTAAGGTGGGCTGGGATAGGGTGTTCTGAGCTGGGTAAGGTGGGCTGGGATCGGGTGCTCTGAGCTGGGTAAGGTGGACTGGGATAGGGTGTTCTGAGCTGGGGTAAGGTGGGCTGGGATAGGGTGTTTTGAGCTGGGTAAGGTGGGCTGGGATCGGGTGCTCTGAGCTGGGTAAGGTGGGCTGGGATAGGGTGTTCTGAGCTGGGGTAAGGTGGGCTGGGATAGGGTGTTCTGAGCTGGGTAAGGTGGGCTGGGATAGGGTGTTCTGAGCTGGGTAAGGTGGGCTGGGATAGGGTGTTCTGAGCTGGGGTAAGGTGGGCTGGGATAGGGTGTTCTGAGCTGGGGTAAGGTGGGCTGGGATAGGGTGTTCTGAGCTGGGGTAAGGTGGGCTGGGATAGGGTGTTCTGAGCTGGGGTAAGGTGGGCTGGGATAGGGTGTTCTGAGCTGGGGTAAGGTGGGCTGTGATAGGGTGTTCTGAGCTGGGGTAAGGCCTCCTGAGTGGCGCAGTGGTCTAAGGCGCCGCATCGCAGTGCTAACTGTGCCACTAGAGATCCTGGTTCGAATCCAGGCTCTGTCGCAGCCGGCCGCGTCCGGGAGAATCATGGGCGGCGCACAATTGGCCCAGCGTTGTCCAGGGTAGGGGAGGGAATGGCCGGCAGGGATGTAGCTCAGTTGATAGAGCATGGCGTTTGCAACGCCAGGGTTGTGGGTTCAATTCCCACGGGGGGCCAGTATAAATAGATGTATTCACTAACTGTAAGTCGCTCTGGATAAGAGCGTCTGCTAAATGACTAAAATGTAAATGTAAATGTAAGGTGAGCTGGGATAGGGTGTTCTGAGCTGGGTAAGGTGGGCTGTGATAGGGTGTTCTGAGCTGGGTAAGGTGGGCTGTGATAGGGTGTTCTGAGCTGGGGTAAGGTGGGCTGTGATAGGGTGTTCTGAGCTGGGGTAAGGTGGGCTGGGATAGGGTGTTCTGAGCTGGGGTAAGGTGGGCTGTGATAGGGTGTTCTGAGCTGGGTAAGGTGGACTGTGATAGGGTGTTCTGAGCTGGGGTAAGGTGGGCTGTGATAGGGTGTTCTGAGCTGGGGTAAGGTGGGCTGGGATAGGGTGTTCTGAGCTGGGGTAAGGTGGGCTGGGATAGGGTGTTCTGAGCTGGTATTTAAATGGGTCTATTTCCAGTATACACTGAGTAATCAAAACATTAAGAACACCTTCTCTTTCCATGACACAGACTGACCAGATGAATCCAGATGTCACTTGTCAAATCCACTTCAATCAGTCTAGATGAAGGAGAGGAGACAGGTTAAAGGATTTTAAGACATTGATTGTGTATGTGTGCCATTCAGAGGGTGAATGGGCAAGACAAACAATTTAAGTGCCTTTGAACAGGGTATGGTAGTAGATGCCAGACGCACCGGTTTGAGTGTGTCAAGAACTGCAACGCTGCTGGGTTTTTTCACGCTCAACAGTTTCCCGTGTGTATCAAGAATGGTCCACCACCCAAAGGACATCCAGCCTACTTGACACAACTATGGGAAGCATTGTAGTCAACATGGGCCAGCATCCCTGTGGAATGCTTTCGACAACTTGTAGAGTCCATGCCCCGATAAATTGAGGCTCTTCTGTGGGCAAAAGGGGGGGGTAATACTGAATTGGGAGTTTCATTATTGGAATTTTATTGGAATTGAGAGGAATTGAATTATCTCAGAATTCAAAAACTGACCTGGATTTTTAATTGAATTAAATGGAATTTACAGGGAGTGGGAATAAAATCATAATTGAATTTCTGGAATTAACCCCAGCCCTGCTAAAGAGTAGGGAGAAGAAGGGAGCTTTTTTCCAGTCTTTACCTAATCCTAACTCTGTTTTGGGTGCCTAATGTTCCTAATGTTTGGTGGCGCTGTTAGATGCGGACACACATCAGTGCCTGAAATGACAGAGTGGCAAACTGTACTTCACCAGTGAATATGATAGCTAACCAAACCATGAGCAGGACATATCATGATTGTGAAGTGTGCTGGGCAGCTGACTGTTGTTCTGTCTGGTCTCCGGGCTGGTCTGATCCAGTCCTGGTGCTGCCAATCAAAGTAGAAGTGCTGATCTAGGATCATTTTTGCCTTTTAGATTTTAATGAATAAGATTATATGGACAGGGAAATGTGCCCCCGCACATTGACCCTGTACCGGTACACCCTGTATATAGCCTCGCTACTGTTATTTTACTGCTGCTCTTTAATTATTTGTTATTTTTCTTTTTTGCTTATATCTCTTTTTTACTTAACACTTATTTTTCTTAAAACTGCATTGTTGGTTAAGGGCTTGTAAGTAAGCATTTCACTGTAAGGTCTACACCTGTTGTATTCAGCGCATGTGACAAATACCATTAGATTGGACCTGATCCTAGATCAGCACTCCTACACTGAGACACTTGATACATACGGCCCCTGGTCCTAGCATTCCCCTGGTCCTAGCATTCCCCTGGTCCTAGCATTCCCCTGGTCCTAGCATTCCCCTGGTCCTAGCATTCCCCTGGTCCTAGCATTCCCCTGGTCCTAGCATTCCCCTGGTCCTAGCATTCCCCTGGTCCTAGCATTCCCCTGGTCCTAGCATTCCCCTGGTCCTAGCATTCCCCTGGTCCTAGCATTCCCCTGGTCCTAGCATTCCCCTGGTCCTAGCATTCCCCTGGTCCTAGCATTCCCCTGGTCCTAGCATTCCCCAGGTCCTAGCATTCTGGGCCTGTATTCATAAAGCTTGTGTGTGTGTGTGTGTGTGTGTGTGTGTGTGTGTGTGTGAGAGAGAGAGAGCGTTAGAGGTAGAGGTGATTTCAGGGCCTGTATTCATAAAGTTTGTGTGTGTGTGTGTGTGTGTGTGTGTGTGTGTTTGTGTGTGTGTGTGTGTGTGTGTGAGAGAGAGAGAGAGAGCGTTAGAGGTAGAGGTGATATCAGGGCCTGTATTCATAAAGCTTGTGTGTGTGTGTGTGTGTGTGTGTGTGTGTGTGTGTGTGTGTGTGTGTGTGTGTGTGTGTGAGAGAGAGAGCGTTAGAGGTAGAGGTGATATCAGGGCCTGTATTGATAAAGCTTGTGTGTGTGTGTGTGTGTGTGTGTGTGTGTGTGTGTGTGTGAGAGAGAGAGCGTTAGAGGTAGAGGTGACATCAGGGCCTGTATTCATAAAGCGTCTCAGAGTGCTGATCTAACATCGGTTTTGACTGTTAGATCGTGATGAATAAGTTTGCATGGACAGATCCTAGAAACGGGCCCAGGTCCCTTCTGTCCATGTAATCAGATTTTTTATGATCTGAAAAGGCTAAACTGATTCTAGATCAGTACTCCTACTCTTGAGGCGCTGTACTACCACGGCTGACCCTGTAAAACAACCCATTACTGCACCTATCCGGTGTATGTTACAATAGAACATAGGGAATATAGGGGGCCATTTGGGACACTAGGTGTATGTGACAGTAGAACATAGGGAATATAGGGGGCCATTTGGGACACTAGGTGTATGTGACAGTAGAACATAGGGAATATAGGGGGCCATTTGGGACACTAGGTGTATGTGACAATAGAACATAGGGAATATAGGGGGCCATTTGGGACACTAGATGTATGTGACAATAGAACATAGGGAATATAGGGGGCAATTTGGGACACTAGATGTATGTGACAATAGAACATAGGGAATATAGTGGGCCATTTGGGACACACCCATAGATAGAGAGGAGTTTTATAACCTCTGTATTTCCTTATGACGTGTAGATCGTTATAAAATATGTTCTCAAGACTGACCTGGTTACTGTTAGTAAAGATTAACCAGATTGTTTTATGGTACAAGGTTAGAATGAATCATGAGGTTCGAATTTGTATTTATTTATTGAACCTGGATTGAACCAGAAAGTCCCATTGATGTCAGAAGACCTCTTTCCCAAGGGAGACCTGGTTAAGAAGGGCAGCTCAGTGAAAACATAGATCAATGATGTTTAGATGATGTGATGTATTATAGCTGATTCCAGATGACATTCTGTACTGTGTTTGCCTATGACTGACTACAGTGTCTCAAACTCCATCTGATTGTGTCACGACCGTCTAATGAGGAGGACCAATGCGCAGCGTTGAAGGTGAACATATTATATTTATTAAATGATCACACGATCAAAACAATAAACAACGATGCGTGACGTCTATGGTTACAACACGAACAACCACGAACAAAATCCCACAAACCCGAATGAAAAACAGACAGTTTAAATATGGCTCCCAATCAGAGACAACCAACGAACAGCTGACACTCGTTGCCTCTGATTGGGAGTCACTAAGGCAAACATAGAAAACAACAAACCAGAACCCCCAACATAGAAACACACCACATAGAACAAACACACCCTGGCTCAACAACTGGAGTCCCATAGCCAGGGTGTGACAGTACCCCCCCCTAAAGGCGCGGACTGCGACCGCGCCTCAAAAAGAGCATAACAGGGGAGGGCTGGGTGGGCATACCTCCTCGGCGGCGGTTCTGGCTCCGGACTTGACCCCCACTCCTTCTCTAACCCCCCAAAGTACCCCTGGTCCGGTCTGGCCCTGCTGGCCGGAGCTGGACTGAACACTGGTGGAGCTGATTGCTCTAGCTCCAACGTGAAGCCTCTGACCGGTGCCGGACCAGCCACCGGTGGAACAGGCACGGGCCGTGCTGGACTGACGACGCACACCACTGGCTTGGTGTGGGGAGCAGGAGCGGGCCGAGCCGGGCTGTCGAAGCGCACCCCTGACTTGGTGCGGGGAACAGGCACGGGCCGTGCCGGACTGACGACGCACACCACTGGCTTGGTGTGGGGAGCAGGAGCGGGCCGAGCCGGGCTGTCGAAGCGCACCCCTGACTTGGTGCGGGGAGCAGGAACGGGCCGAGCCGGGCTGACGAAACGCACCCCTGACTTGGTGCGGGGAGCAGGAATGGGCCGGACCGGGCTGACGACGCGCACCACTGTCTTGGTGCGGGGAGCAGGAATGGGCCGGACCGGGCTGACGACGCGCACCACTGACTTGGTGCGGGGAGCAGGAATGGGCCGGACCGGGCTGACGACGCGCACCACTGACTTGGTGCGAGTGGCAGGAACAGGCCGGACCGTACTGGGAACACACACCACTGGCCCTACGTGGGGATCAGGAACAGGCCGGACCGGACTGGCAACACACGCCAGTACCTCTCGCCGTGCCTCTACAACCTCCTTCCCCCTGGTGACCAGTGACTCCCGTAACCTGGCGTCCTCCTCTGCCAATCCGCTGGGCCGCTCTGCCGCGGTCTCCTGCTGGCCCGTCGTCCACGGCGTTAGCCCCCTAAAAAATTTCTGGGCGTCTCCCCTACCCGTGGACCAGGTCTCCATGTCCCTCGCCAGCCTTTCGCCCTTCTGCCACAAGGTCAAGCCCTTCTCCTCCTCACTCGGCTTGACCCAGTCGAGGAGGCGAAGGAGATCTGTTAGGGATCTCCCTGGCGATGGCTCCTGGACACGCTGCTTGGTCACATCTTGGTGGGATTTTCTGTCACGACCGTCTAATGAGGAGGACCAATGCGCAGCGTTGAAGGTGAACATATTATATTTATTAAATGATCACACGATCAAAACAATAAACAACGATGCGTGACGTCTATGGTTACAACACGAACAACCACGAACAAAATCCCACAAACCCGAATGAAAAACAGACAGTTTAAATATGGCTCCCAATCAGAGACAACCAACGAACAGCTGACACTCGTTGCCTCTGATTGGGAGTCACTAAGGCAAACATAGAAAACAACAAACCAGAACCCCCAACATAGAAACACACCACATAGAACAAACACACCCTGGCTCAACAACTGGAGTCCCATAGCCAGGGTGTGACAGATTGGTCCATAATATGGCTTTTGAAACAGTATTTAGTATTGTCAACTGATGTATCATTGTGGAGTGACGCTTAAAAGTGTTCTAACTAACTTAAACTCTTGATCATTTAAATAGTACATTGCAAATCAATTGCTTTTGAACATAGACCAAGGTTATGGCTTTTCTGCAAGACGAGTGTTACGTTCTGGTGATGATAACTATATGTCCCCTTTAAGGACGGAGCGCCCTTATCTGGTTCTGGTTATGTGCTAGGTACATCATGTTATGTTTGCTTAAGGTTTAGTAATAATGCTGTCAAAAATGACGCTCACTGGGAGAATCTCAATTCCATACTCCTCGCGACCTCTCTCCTCGCCTCCTTCTCAAACCCCATTGTAGGAGAAAGAGGCTAGGAGAGAGGAGAGATGACCCCATTGAGATTCTGCCACTGTGTTTGTGCTCACTATCTCCTACTCCCACTCTCTTCTCTGTCTCTGCTCCCTTTCTCTCTCTCTTTCTCACTCCCTCACCTCTCCCTCTCTCCCCTCTGCCCCCCCCCATCTCTCTCTCTCTCTCTCCCTCCTCTCTCTCTCTCGCTCTCTCTCGCTCTCTCTTTCAAACGCTTCCGCATGGAATTATTCCGTTGTCCTAACCTGGATATCTTCAACCTAGGGCGGCGCTCCCCTACCCCGACAATATGGAGAAGGGTCAGCAGTATAGAAATCAGTATGGATCCCCCCAGGACATCCCAGCTCCCTCCTTCCCCGGCCCCCCAGCAGCCTACGGCTTCCAGGGAGGGGACAGGGGTGCAGCCTACCCCGCTCAGCCTGGCTTCCAGGGAGGTGACAGGGGAGCAGCCTACCCCCCTCAGCCTGGCTTCCAGGGAGGGGACAGGGGTGCAGCCTACCCCGCTCAGCCTGGCTTCCAGAGAGGTGAGAGACCAGATCTACACTGATACTCTTAGGGAAAGTTTAAGATTCTCCATTGAGCATGCTTTTCAGACCAGGACTAGGTTTAATCTGTGTTCAGGAAACCAGCCCTTACTCTTTATGTAAATTAAAATGTTACTGGACAGCAACTCCCTTCAATAGTGTTTTCATTAAGCGTTTTGGAAGTGTGTGTCATGATAGCCATAGATGTCATGAACATCATTGTTAAGTGCTGGCCAACCACTCTGTATCCCTGGGTTTGTGTCCCCATAACGCTAGCCAACCATTCTGTATCCCTGGGTTTGTGGCCCCATAACGGTAGCCAACCACTCTTTATCCCTGGGTTTGTGTTCCCATAACGCTGGCCAACCACTCTGTATCCCTGGGTTTGTGTTCCCATAACGCTGGCCAACCACTCTGTATCCCTGGGTTTGTGTTCCCATAACGCTGGCCAACCACTCTGTATCCCTGGGTTTGTGTTCCAATAAGGCTGGCCAACCACTCTGTATCCCTGGGTTTGTGTTCCCATAACGCTGGCCAACCACTCTGTATCCCTGGGTTTGTGTTCCCATAATGCTGGCCAAAAACTCTGTATCCCTGGGTTTGTGTTCCCATAACGCTGGCCAACCACTCTGTATCCCTGGGTTTTGTCACGATCGTCGGGAACAGAGGACCAAGGCGCAGCGTTGCAGGCAAACATACTCTTTAATAGAGACACGATCAAAACAACAAACGATACGTGACAGTTCACGGTCTAACATAAACAGACTTGAAACAAGATCCCACAAACACAAATGGGAAACAGGCAGTTTAAATATGGCTCCCAATCAGAGACAACCAACGACAGCTGACACTCGTTGCCTCTGATTGGGAGCCACTCAGGCCAACATAGAAATACACATACTCGATAAAAAAATGAAATGCACACCCTGGCTCAACATACAAGTGTCCCCAGAGCCAGGGCGTGACAGTACCCCCCCTAAAGGCGCGGACTCCGACCGCGCCCACCAAACACCACAGTGGAGGGACCGGGTAAGCACTCCGCTTAGGCGGCGGATCCGGCTCCGGGCCTGATCCCCGCTCCCTCTCCAACCCCCCAAAGTACCCCTGGTCCGGTCTGGCCCCGCTGGCCGGAGCTGGACTGCACACTGGTGGAGCGGATTGCTCTAGCTCCGGCGTGAAGCATCTGACCGGTGCCGGACCAGCCACCGGTGGAACAGGCACGGGCCGTGCCGGACTGACGACGCACACCACTGGCTTGGTGTGGGGAGCAGGAGCGGGCCGCGCCCGGGCTGACGAAACGCACCACTGACTTGGTGCGGGGAGCAGGAGCGGGCGGACCGGGCTGACGAAGCGCACCACTGACTTGGTGCGGGGAGCAGGAACGGACGTGCCGGTTGACGGGCGCACCAATGACTTGGTGCGGGGAGCAGGAACGGGCCGAGCTGGGCTGACAAAACGCACCACTGACTTGGTGCGGGGAGCAGGAATGGGCCGGACCGGGCTGACGACGCGCACCACTGACTTGGAGCGGGGAGCAGGAACGGGCCGCGCCGGGCTGACGAAACGCACCACTGACTTGGTGCGGGGAGCAGGAGCGGGCCGGACCGGGCTGACGAAGCGCACCACTGACTTGGTGCGGGGAGCAGGAACGGGCCGAGCTGGGCTGACGAAACGCACCACTGACTTGGTGCGGGGAGCAGGAATGGGCCGGACCGGGCTGACGACGCGCACCACTGACTTGGTGCGGGGAGCAGGAGCGGGCCGGACCGGGCTGACGAAGCGCACCACTGACTTGGTGCGAGTGGCAGGAACAGGCCGGACCGTACTGGGAACACACACCACTGGCCCTACGTGGGGATCAGGAACAGGCTGGACCGGACTGGCAACACACGCCAGTACCTCTCGCCGTACCTCTACATCCTCCTTCCCCCTGGTGACCAGTGACTCCCGTAACCTGGCGGCCTCCTGCTGCCCCGTCGTCCACGGCGTTAGCCCCCCCCTAAAAAATGTATGGGCTTGTCTCTCCCCCGTGCTCATGGCCTCCATCCCTCTTGCCAGACTCTCACTCATCTCCTCCCAGGTCCATCCTCTCTCCTCGTCACGCTACTTGATCCAGTCGAGGTGGGATCTTCTGTCACGATCGTCGGGAACAGAGGACCAAGGCGCAGCGTTGCAGGCAAACATACTCTTTAATAGAGACACGATCAAAACAACAAACGATACGTGACAGTTCACGGTCTAACATAAACAGACTTGAAACAAGATCCCACAAACACAAATGGGAAACAGACAGTTTAAATATGGCTCCCAATCAGAGACAACCAACGACAGCTGACACTCGTTGCCTCTGATTGGGAGCCACTCAGGCCAACATAGAAATACACATACTCGATAAACAAATGAAATGCACACCCTGGCTCAACATACAAGTGTCCCCAGAGCCAGGGCGTGACAGGTTTGTGTTCCAATAAGGCTGGCCAACCACTCTGTATCCCTGGGTTTGAGGTAAATGACACAGTGTATTGATGTATTTATTTATCTATCCCTTATTTATCAGGTCCCCAACCCAGCATGTACCCACCACCTCCCCAGTACAGCATGGGCATGGCACAACCTACAAACGCCCCCGGCGGTGAGTCACACACACAGACACACACACACAGTGACGTGATTATGTAATCAAAATAGCTGTTATAGCTGTTATCAATAATTTTTCTACATTCTTAATATAGCAAAAGTAATTTGTCTGATGATTAGGGGTTACAGCTCCTTCCGACCAGCAGACCGTAGACACAATGTTGTGGAGGCAGAGTCACAGTTTCGACGGCTAGCTAGCTAGCGAGTTAGTGAGTGAAGTAAACGAAGCTGCCAGATGCACACAGTGTTGAGTAGTGCAGAGAGAGCAAACAGAACATGAAGGAAAGCACTGAAAGTTAAGTCTCGCTTGTTAGACTGCCTTCAGAAAGTATTCATACCCCTTGACTTAGTCCACATTTTGTTGTGTTACAACTTGAATTCAAAATCAATGAAATATATATTTTTCTCACGCATCTATACACAATACTCCATAATGACAAAGTGAAAACATGTTTTTAGACATTTTTGCAAATGTATTGAAAATGAAATACAGAAATATCTTATTTACATAAGTATTCACACCCTTGAGTCAATACATGTTAGAATCATCTTTGGCAGCGATTACAGCTGTGTGTCTTTCTGGGTAAGTCTCTAAGAACTTTGCTCACCTGAATTTTGCAATTTCTGCCCATTATTCTTTTAGAAATGCTTAAAAATGAAATACAGAAATATCTCATTTACATAAGTATTCACACCCCTTTGCTATGATACTCCAAATTGAGCTCAGGTGTATCCAATTTCATTTGATCATCCTTGAGATGTCACTACAACATGTTTGGAGTCCACCTGTGGCCAATTCAATTGTTTGGACATGATTTAGAAGAAACACACCTGTCTATATAATGTCATAAAGTTGACAGTGCATGTCAGAGCAGAAACCATACCATGAAGTCCAAGGAACTGTCCGTAGATCTCCGTGATAGAATTGTGATGAGGCATACAGTATATCTGGGGAAGGGTATAAAACCCTTTCTAGTATGTTGAAAGTTTCCAAGAGTGGTCTCCATCATTGAGAAATTTACATTTACATTTACATTTTAGTCATTTAGCAGACGCTCTTATCCAGAGCGACTTACAGTTAGTGAGTGCATACATTATTTTTTTACTTTTCATACTGCCCCCCCGTGGGAATCGAACCCACAACCCTGGCGTTGCAAACACCATGCTCTACCAACTGAGCTTCATCCCTGCCGGCCATTCCCTCCCCTACCCTGGACGACGTTGGGCCAATTGTGCTCCGCCCCATGGGTTGAAAAAATAGAAAAAAATAGAAAAAATATTGAAATACCCAGACTCTGCCTAGAGCTGGCCATCCGACCAAACTGAGCAGGCAAGAAGGATCTTGGTCAGGGAGGTGACCAAGAACCTAATGACCACTCTGACAGAACTATAGAGTTCTTTGGCTGAGATGGGAGAACCTGCCAAAAGGACAACAGTCTCTACAGCACCTCACCAATCTGGGCCTTATGGGAGAGTGGCCAGACGGAAGATACTCCTGAGAAAAAGCCACATGACAGCACGCCTAGAGTTTGCAAAAAGGCACGGTAAAGACAGAGAGCATAAGGCAAAATATTATGTGGTCTGATGAAACAGAAATGTAACTCTTTGGCCTGAATGCAAAGCACTATGTCTGGAGAAAAACCAAGCACCGCTCATCACCCATCTAACACCATCCCTACCGTGAAGCATGGTGGTGGCAGCATAATGCTATGGGGATGCTTTTCAGCGGAAGGGACTGGGAGACTGGTAAGGATAGATAGAGGGAACAATGAATGGAGCCAAATACAGGCAAATCCTTGAGGAGAACCTGCTTCAGGGTGCAAATGATCTTAGACTGATTTGCTTATGGTCTTGCCTACGCCTAGCGAACAGTTTTTTAAATTATATGAGAAAAAAATATTCAATTTTATTTGGAACGGCAAGCCAGACAAAATTAAAAGAGCATATTTATATAATGAATATGAATTCGGAGGACAGAAATTATTAAATATTAAAGCATTAGACCTATCACTAAAAGCTTCAGTCATACAAAAGTTATACTTAAATCCAAACTGGTTCTCAAGCAAATTAGTAAGATTGTCTCACCCAATGTTCAAGAAAGGCCTTTTTCCCTTTATTCAGATTACAACCTCTCACTTTCAGTTATTTGAAAAGGAAATAATCTCCCAAATGTCACTATTTCTAAAACAAGCCATAGAAAGTTGGTTGCAATTTCAATTTAATCCTCCAGAAACGACAGAACAAATAATGCAACAAATATTGTGGTTAAATTCAAATATACTAATTGACAAAAAACCTTTATTTTTTGACAGAATTTTTAAAAAAGGTATAATCTTCGTAAATTATATCATCGGTAGGACTGGTGGAGTTATGACGCACATGCAGCTAACAAAAACATATGGAAATGTCTGCTCTACCCAAAATTACAACCAAATAATTGCAGCCTTACCGCAAAAGTGGAAGAGGAAAGTGGAAGGGGGAGAAAGTAAGGAACTTGTCTGTCGGCCTTGCATTAATGAACATAATTGGTTAAGGAAAACTGTGATAAATAAAAAAGTATATCAGTTTCACTTAAGGACCAAAGGATTGACAGCAGTCCCATATAGATTGCAAAATAGTTGGGAAGAGTTCTTTGACGTACCGATCCCATGGCATAGTGTTTATGAACTGACACGCAAAACGACACCGGATTCAAAAATTAGAATCTTTCAATTTAAATTATTATATAACATTCTTGCTACCAATAGAATGTTATTTATATGGGGGATACAATCTTCCCAGCTCTGCAGATTTTGCTGTGAAGAGACAGAATCATTAGATCATTTGTTTTGGTTCTGTCCATTTGTAGCTTGTTTTTGGACACAGGTCCAGGAATGGCTAAAGGATTGCAATATTTACCTGGAACTAACCTTGCAGATAGCATTACTGGGTGATCTGAAAAGTCATATTCAATCAATCAATAATATAATAATACTTTTAGCAAAAATGTTTATTTTTCATTCACAATCTGTAGAAGCAATGAGAATAGAAAGGTTCAGAACTTTTGTAAAACATCACAGTACGGTTGAAATATATATGGCAAAAAGAAATCCTATATGGATGGTGTTAAGAGATAGATGGGAGGTATTGAATAGAGTTGAAGGATGGGACTAATAACAAATAACAACAAATAATAACAAAGATAGCTAATAATGTAAGCATACTGTGTCCATAATAAGTATATAGGTTGTATGTTGGGAGCTTTTGGGAAAGAGCACAGTTAGAAAGATATGGCATATAGAAGCAAACCGGATGGACATCATGAAAATGATCGGAGAGGTTGAGAGTAGAAGAAGTTCAGGAGCAAAAAAAAAAATATATATATATATATATATATATATATATATATATATATATATATATATATATATATATATAATAGAATTATTGTAAAATTAACTCTGTCCATAAGGTGTAGATAGTAAGTATAGACCGGAAGTAGAGGCCTGGGCATTGTTGTTCACTAATTTACTCCAAGTAGGGAAAGGATGGTGGGGTTGAAAAGTAATAAAGGGGAGTATATATATAAAAAATATATATAAAAAAAAACATGGGGGATTGGAAGTGATGCAGACAATTACATTGATAGAAGATACAATCTATCTGCAATATTAAGCTGATCCATTCCCCCTAAAAAAAAAAATAATAAAAAAAAATAAATAAAATAACAAAAAATTATAAAAAATTAAAAAAGATCTTAGACTGGGGTGATGATTTACATTCCAACAGGACAAAGACCCCAAGCATACAGCCGAAGCAATGCTGGAATGGCTTCAGAACAAGAATGTGAAAGTCCTTGAGTGGCCCAGCCAAAGCCCAGACTTGAATCCCATTGAAAATCTGTGGAAAAACTTGAAGATTGCTGTTCACCGCCGCTCTCCATCTAACTTAACAGAGCTTGAGAAAATCTGCAAGAAAGAATGGGAAAAAATCCCCTAATCCAGATGTGCAAAGCTGATACAGACATACCCAAGACGACTCAGAAATTGTTGACCCATGGGTGTGAACACTTATGTAAATGAGATATTTCTGTATTTCATTTTCAATAGATTTGCTAAAATTTATAAAAATATGTTTCACTTGATCATTATGGAGTGTAGAAAATATATATTTTGAGTTCAGGCTGTAACACAACAAAATGTGGAATAAGTGAAGGGGTATGAATACTTCCTGAAGGCGCTGTAACAGCTTGCTATCATTGCAAAGACAACCACTCACCTGATACTTGCCACTTTAAGGACGCAGAACGTCACTTTTGCAAAAAGCGATGCCATATCGCAGGAGCGTGCCGCCAGAGGTCTAATAGGGAGAATAGTCACCCACTCCAGACTACTAAAAGACAGTCAGGGCCCGAGCCCACCAAGTCGCAGAAACCCACTCCCCTTTATCTGAGGAAGAAGAGGAGGAGGAGGTAGAGGACGTAGGCTATGTAATGGTGGTTCAAGAGAAACCCCAAGCCCCCTGTGGACTACATTGGAGTTGGATAACTGCCCAGTCGTGTTCGAGGTGGACACAGGGGCTTCCCATACTGTTTCGGGAGAACATGCTTTTGCTGACCTAAAAGCCAAAGCACTTCAGTTGAAACTAAGCCCTTGGCTATAGTGATGAAGTCATACACAGGAGAGCGCATTCCGGTGTAGGGTGCAGTGTGCGTCAACGTCCAGTACAAAGGTCAAACTACACGACTGAAGATGTCAGTGGTCCAATGTCAGGGTCCCAATCTACTGGGGAAGACATTGGATGGCAGTGTTACAACTGGACTGGCGAGGGATGTTCAAAACAATCATGAAGGTCTCAGACAGTGAGTTGTCCAGCACACTAAACGCAGATGTCTTCAAAGACGAACTTGGAAAATTAAAAGAGACTGAAGTGCAAATTCAGGTGGAGCAATCCGTTTGACCACGCTTCTGCAAAAGCCCACCAAGTGCAGTTCGCACTACAACAGAAGGTCGAGGCAGAGCTGGACAGGCTCCAAACCACTGGAATACTCTAACAAATATCTTACTCTGAGTGGGCTGCCCCCATTCTCCCAGTAATTAAGCCTGATGGAAATATCAGGATTTGTGGAGATTACAAGCTAACCGCCAATGTAGCTTCCAGGCTGGAGCAGTACCCACTGCCAAGGATAGAGAAGCTATTCACAAAGCTATTTGGTGGGACATGCTTTTCCAAGATGGACATGTCTCACGCATACCAGCAGTTGGTGCTGGCTGAAGAATCCCGCAAAGTGGTTAGAATAACCACCCACAAGGGGCTGTTTCAGTACACATACCATCCGTTTGGAGTCTCCTCTGCCTGTGCAATCTGTCAAAGAACAATGGAGAATTTGTTAATGGGCACACTGCTGTATACATGGATGATATCCTTATCACCGGTGTCATGGAGGAAGACCACCAAAAAAAAAACTTGAAAGAGAGCTGTCAAGACTGGAGAGCGCAGGGCTTCGCCTGAAGAAATCAAAGTGTGTTTTCCTTGCCTCCGAAGTGGAGTTCTTAGGGCACAAAGTCACCGACAACGGGCTTCAACCCCTGGACAAACAAAGAGCAATCAAAGAGGCCCCAGAACCCAAGGATGTGAGTGAGCTATGGGCCTACCTTACGTAGTTAAACTACCACGGCCACTTGCTTCCTGACCTGGCCTCTGTCCTAGCCCCACTGCAAGAAACATTACCAGTATGCGCATGGACACCACATCGACATCCAAACTGACCATAAGACCCACATGTTAGCTCAATACCAATATGAGTTGCTGTACAGACCGGACACCTCCATTGCCAACGCTGATGGTCTCAGCAGCAGACCGGACACCTCCATTGCCAACGCTGATGGTCTCAGCAGCAGACCGGACACCTCCATTGCCAACGCTGATGGTCTCAGCAGCAGACCGGACACCTCCATTGCCAACGCTGATGGTCTCAGCAGGCTGCCACTCCCAGACATGCCCAAAGACCCCAAATGTCCCCTGGACTGGTGTGCTTGCTGAAACGGCCCCAAACAGCTCCAATAGACCATCGCCAACTGAAGAAATGGACTGTAAGAGACCCTCTTCTCTCCAAAGTCAGCCACTTTGTCCAGGAGCAATGGCATGTCTGCTGTCCTATGGAGGAGTTGCAGACTTATTTTAAAAAGGAGAAACGAACTCTCGGCGGAGGACGGAAATCCTGCTTTAGGGCCTTCGAGTAGTGGTGCCACCACAAGGACGTCAGACTTTACTGGAAGAACTCCACGAGTCGCACCCCAGGAGTATCCAGAATGCCACAGCAAGAGTGCACATGTAGTGGCCGGGATTGGACAAAGCGGTGGAAGAGCAGGTGCAGTCATGTGCTACTTGCCAGCAGGTACGAAATGCTCCAGCACAAGCTCCCATCAGCCCTTGGGAGTGGCCTGGAAAACCCTGCACTCGCATTCACATTGACTATGAAGGGCCTTTCCTCGGGAGATGTTCTTGTTGGCTGTGGATGCTCACTCAAAATGGCTTGAAGTTTTCCCAGTCTGCACTGCAAACTCAGCAACAACAACTGAGCATCTCAGGGACTCATGGTCTTCCCCATACTGTCGTATCAGACAATACAGCCATCTTTATGTGTAGCGACCGATGGTATTCGCCATATCACCTCCGCCCCTACCACCCTTCCACGAATGGCTTAGTGGAGAGGGCAGTCCAAACAATGAAAAGAGCCCTGGAAAAAAGCAACAGGAGGCACACTGAAAACCAGAGTTTCCTGATTCCTGGCAGCCTACCGCTTTACACCACTGAGATGATGTTTGGCCACCCTGTTCGGACCAGGTGTCAGCACAAGAGTTCTCTGCCCCATTCCTACCAGAACTGGTTAGTTCCCCCTTTTGACTCTGATTAGTTAAAAATATATTCCCCCCTGGTTTGCGTTCCTTTGGGCTTAGTTAAGTATGTTCGGACTAAGGGAGGAGGGATGTGGTAACATTTTTAATTTTTACATTTTAGTCATTTAGCAGACGCTCTTATCCAGTTAGTGAGTGCAGTTTTTTTTTTTTTTTTCATACTGGCCCCCCGTAACCTGAGTTATGGGTTAGTTCTATAGGGAGTTGCTGATGTGGACGTAAGCGAGTTAATGCTGTAAAACAGGAAATAAAGAAGTTCAGATTTACCTTCAGAGGGAGTCAATGAGCCTAGCTTTGAGTCTGGTCAAGTTTATAGTAGGCTTCATCAATGTTTATTTTTTAGTATTATCTTTAATAATAGCCAGTGCCTACTCAGCCACTGACCTCACCGCACGTCACACACGTCACACGTGTGTAGAGTTAAAAAAAACTGTTTATTTTTGGGGGTTGTGTAGTAGCAGTTCTATCAAGTATTACTATAGTATTACTCCATCCTAAGGGGTTCTATATGGTCCAGTCCTGTCCAGTCCTATCCGGTCCTATCTGGTTCTGGCCAGTATTCCCTCCCTCCTTCCATCTGCAGTAACCCAGGTGGTGTTTCTGTCCTATTCTATCCGGTTCTGACCAGTTCTATCTGGTTCTAACCAGTATTATCCTCCCTCTGCAGAAACCCAGGTGGTGGTTCTGTCCTGTTCTATCTGGTTCTGACCAGTTCTATCTGGTTCTAACCAGTATTCTCCTCCCTCTGCAAAAACCCAGGTGGTGGTTCTGTCCTGTTCTATCTGGTTCTGACCAGTTCTATCTGGTTCTAACCAGTATTCTCCTCCCTCTGCAGTAACCCAGGTGGTGGTTCTGTCCTGTTCTATCTGGTTCTGACCAGTTCTATCTGGTTCTAACCAGTATTCTCCTCCCTCTGCAGTAACCCAGGTGGTGGTTCTGTCCTGTTCTATCTGGTTCTGACCAGTTCTATCTGGTTCTAACCAGTATTCTCCTCCCTCTGCAGTAACCCAGGTGGTGGTTCTGTCCTGTTCTATCTGGTTCTGGCCAGTTCTATCTGGTTCTAACCAGTATTCTCCTCCCTCTGCAGTAACCCAGATGGTGGTGATGCAGCAGCAGCTGCCTAGAGACGTGCCCAGCCAGATGACGTGTCCCCAGTGTCAGGTCCAGGTTCTGACAGAGACCACATACGTCGCCGGGTGTCTCGCCTGGCTCATCTGTGGAGCCCTCTTCCTATTCTTGTGAGTTGACACACACACATGGGCAGACACACACATGCACATTGACGCACACACACACTCACACACACATTATTTTTAGCTTTTTTCTCTCACACACACTTGCATACAGATTGATACACACGCTGAATATTCTCTCTCTCTCTCTTTGTCCTCTAGGTGCATGATATGCTCTTGCATTCCGTTCTGTGTTGACTCCTGTAAGGACGTAGAGCACCGCTGCCCCAACTGCAAGACAGTGATCCACGTCTACAGACGCATGTGAACAGACCTGGACCAGACACCTGCAACAAACTGATCACACATCCACAACTAGCCCAACCTCGGCCCACAGACACTTCTGCCACAAAGTGATCCTTACCTATAGGAATCTATTCCAGTAGATCCTCTTAGGGAAACTGCTAAACCAGTTGAATGCACCAGGATTTGAAAGACAGTGGGCTTCTGTCTGTCGCTGAAATGACTACTGCAGCACCAGCTTTTCATCTACGTCTACTGTGAATGTGAATGTGGTACAGGGTGTTATTATAGTCAACATTGACTATATCATAAAAATTCAATTTTTGGTCTTAATTTAAGGTTAGGGTTAGGCATTATGGTTAACAGTGTTGTTAAGGTTAGGGTTAGGCATTATGGTTAGCAGTGTGGTTAAGGTTAGGGTTAAAAATCTGATTTGATGACTTTGTAGCTGTGCCAGCTAGTGACCACTCTGCAGAACTGCCTCCAGGGCAAGATTCATGACAATAAATGCCAGCCTGCCCCTAATTAGGGGAAGAGGTTAAATAATAGACAGCCATACAAATGTACAGTACAAAGACCACGTCTAGTAGGTTTTTATACTGATTGTAATGAAGTTTTTCAATTAAATGGATTTAAACAAAAAGTATTGTTCTTTGCAGTGAATAACGGTAAAGTTTGTTGATTGGTTGTTTGCTTTAATGATTGATGAATGACATAACTTTGACTTTTGAGATGATAATGGTCATAACTCCCGAGTGGCACAGTGGTCTAAGGCACTGCATCGCAGTGCTAGCTGTGCCACTAGAGATCCGCTTGCAACGCCAGGGTTGTGGGTTTGATTCCCACGGGGGGCCAGTATGGAAAAAATAAAATAAAATAAATAATAATAATGTATGAACTCACTAACTGTAAGTCGCTCTGGATAAGAGCGTCTGGGAAATGTAATTGTATTTATTTTAGAAACACACACTCACACATTCCACATGGTGGTGCTATTTCACATGAACCACACCACCTCCAAACCACCTTTAGTGGTGTTAATGATGTAAGTGGATTGGACTAGGCTGATCTGGGCCTGTATTCAAAACTGATCCTAGATCATCAGTGGTTTTTGGAATACGGGCCTTGATCTATATGGTGCTGAGAGGTTCTCTAGCTGGAGAGAGAGAGAGAGAGAGAGAGAGAGAGAGAGAGAGAGAGAGAGAGAGAGAGCAAGAGAGAGAGAGACAGAGAAAGAGAGAGAGAGAGAGAGAGACAGAGAAAGAGAGAAGGAGCAGAGAGAGAGCGAGAGCGAGAGCGAGAGCGAGAGCGAGAGAGAGCGAGAGAGAAAGAGAGGGATGGATGGCGAGAAATATATATATATAGAGAGAGAGGGAGAGAGTAATGTATATGGACAAATAAATCACTTCCTGTATTAACTGTTTACAAGTTACTTTAACATCTGAAAACTGCAACATGTTATAAATTAACATAAGTTCCCCAAAACCATCCAATCAGCCAATCACTAGTAAGTAAGTGGTTAAGGAGAGGTCAGAGAGGAGAGGATGACCTCAGAATGACCCACAATGACCTTTGACCTAGAGTAATGTCAAAGCTATTTAGCCCCTCTACACACGCACACCTACTGTACTGTCTGTGTGTACTGGCGTGAGCTCAATCAAAACCTCAACCTCCCAGCTTTACAAAAAAGACACAGGAGAAAGAGTGGATGAATGGAATGAAATGGAGGGAGAAAAGAAGGGATGGAGGGAGGGGGAAGGGAGGAGTACGGGATGTCCTGTACTTCGCAACCGCAGGGTAATGACGAGGTAATCACCAAGCCAACACTTTATAGACATTATTCTCTCTCTCTCCCTCTCTCTCTCTCCCTCTCTCCCTCTCCATCTGTAGCCTAGTGGGCCAGTCTGGATAGTTTTTTCTTCTTCTGCAGAATGAGATTCAGGCTGTAACACAACAAAATGTGGAATAAGTGAAGGGGTATGAATACTTCCTGAAGGCGCTGTAACAGCTTGCTATCATTGCAAAGACAACCACTCACCTGATACTTGCCACTTTAAGGACGCAGAACGTCACTTTTGCAAAAGCGATGCCATATCGCAGGAGCGTGCCGCCAGAGGTCTAATAGGGAGAATAGTCACCCACTCCAGACTACTAAAAGACAGTCAGGGCCCGAGCCCACCAAGTCGCGAGAAACCCACTCCCCTTTATCTGAGGAAGAAGAGGAGGAGGAGGTAGAGGACGTAGGCTATGTAATGGTGGTTCAAGAGAAACCCCAAGCCCCCTGTGGACTACATTGGAGTTGGATAACTGCCCAGTCGTGTTCGAGGTGGACACAGGGGCTTCCCATACTGTTTCGGGAGAACATGCTTTTGCTGACCTAAAAGCCAAAGCACTTCAGTTGAAACTAAGCCCTTGGCTATAGTGATGAAGTCATACACAGGAGAGCGCATTCCGGTGTAGGGTGCAGTGTGCGTCAACGTCCAGTACAAAGGTCAAACTACACGACTGAAGATGTCAGTGGTCCAATGTCAGGGTCCCAATCTACTGGGAAGACATTGGATGGCAGTGTTACAACTGGACTGGCGAGGGATGTTCAAAACAATCATGAAGGTCTCAGACAGTGAGTTGTCCAGCACACTAAACGCAGATGTCTTCAAAGACGAACTTGGAAAATTAAAAGAGACTGAAGTGCAAATTCAGGTGGAGCAATCCGTTTGACCACGCTTCTGCAAAAGCCCACCAAGTGCAGTTCGCACTACAACAGAAGGTCGAGGCAGAGCTGGACAGGCTCCAAACCACTGGAATACTCTAACAAATATCTTACTCTGAGTGGGCTGCCCCCATTCTCCCAGTAATTAAGCCTGATGGAAATATCAGGATTTGTGGAGATTACAAGCTAACCGCCAATGTAGCTTCCAGGCTGGAGCAGTACCCACTGCCAAGGATAGAGAAGCTATTCACAAAGCTATTTGGTGGGACATGCTTTTCCAAGATGGACATGTCTCACGCATACCAGCAGTTGGTGCTGGCTGAAGAATCCCGCAAAGTGGTTAGAATAACCACCCACAAGGGGCTGTTTCAGTACACATACCATCCGTTTGGAGTCTCCTCTGCCTGTGCAATCTGTCAAAGAACAATGGAGAATTTGTTAATGGGCACACTGCTGTATACATGGATGATATCCTTATCACCGGTGTCATGGAGGAAGACCACCAAAAAAAAAACTTGAAAGAGAGCTGTCAAGACTGGAGAGCGCAGGGCTTCGCCTGAAGAAATCAAAGTGTGTTTTCCTTGCCTCCGAAGTGGAGTTCTTAGGGCACAAAGTCACCGACAACGGGCTTCAACCCCTGGACAAACAAAGAGCAATCAAAGAGGCCCCAGAACCCAAGGATGTGAGTGAGCTATGGGCCTACCTTACGTAGTTAAACTACCACGGCCACTTGCTTCCTGACCTGGCCTCTGTCCTAGCCCCACTGCAAGAAACATTACCAGTATGCGCATGGACACCACATCGACATCCAAACTGACCATAAGACCCACATGTTAGCTCAATACCAATATGAGTTGCTGTACAGACCGGACACCTCCATTGCCAACGCTGATGGTCTCAGCAGCAGACCGGACACCTCCATTGCCAACGCTGATGGTCTCAGCAGCAGACCGGACACCTCCATTGCCAACGCTGATGGTCTCAGCAGCAGACCGGACACCTCCATTGCCAACGCTGATGGTCTCAGCAGGCTGCCACTCCCAGACATGCCCAAAGACCCCAAATGTCCCCTGGACTGGTGTGCTTGCTGAAACGGCCCCAAACAGCTCCAATAGACCATCGCCAACTGAAGAAATGGACTGTAAGAGACCCTCTTCTCTCCAAAGTCAGCCACTTTGTCCAGGAGCAATGGCATGTCTGCTGTCCTATGGAGGAGTTGCAGACTTATTTTAAAAAGGAGAAACGAACTCTCGGCGGAGGACGGAAATCCTGCTTTAGGGCCTTCGAGTAGTGGTGCCACCACAAGGACGTCAGACTTTACTGGAAGAACTCCACGAGTCGCACCCCAGGAGTATCCAGAATGCCACAGCAAGAGTGCACATGTAGTGGCCGGGATTGGACAAAGCGGTGGAAGAGCAGGTGCAGTCATGTGCTACTTGCCAGCAGGTACGAAATGCTCCAGCACAAGCTCCCATCAGCCCTTGGGAGTGGCCTGGAAAACCCTGCACTCGCATTCACATTGACTATGAAGGGCCTTTCCTCGGGAGATGTTCTTGTTGGCTGTGGATGCTCACTCAAAATGGCTTGAAGTTTTCCCAGTCTGCACTGCAAACTCAGCAACAACAACTGAGCATCTCAGGGACTCATGGTCTTCCCCATACTGTCGTATCAGACAATACAGCCATCTTTATGTGTAGCGACCGATGGTATTCGCCATATCACCTCCGCCCCCTACCACCCTTCCACGAATGGCTTAGTGGAGAGGGCAGTCCAAACAATGAAAAGAGCCCTGGAAAAAAGCAACAGGAGGCACACTGAAAACCAGAGTTTCCTGATTCCTGGCAGCCTACCGCTTTACACCACTGAGATGATGTTTGGCCACCCTGTTCGGACCAGGTGTCAGCACAAGAGTTCTCTGCCCCATTCCTACCAGAACTGGTTAGTTCCCCCTTTTGACTCTGATTAGTTAAAAATATATTCCCCCCTGGTTTGCGTTCCTTTGGGCTTAGTTAAGTATGTTCGGACTAAGGGAGGAGGGATGTGGTAACATTTTTAATTTTTACATTTTAGTCATTTAGCAGACGCTCTTATCCAGTTAGTGAGTGCAGTTTTTTTTTTTTTCATACTGGCCCCCGTAACCTGAGTTATGGGTTAGTTCTATAGGGAGTTGCTGATGTGGACGTAAGCGAGTTAATGCTGTAAAACAGGAAATAAAGAAGTTCAGATTTACCTTCAGAGGGAGTCAATGAGCCTAGCTTTGAGTCTGGTCAAGTTTATAGTAGGCTTCATCAATGTTTATTTTTTAGTATTATCTTTAATAATAGCCAGTGCCTACTCAGCCACTGACCTCACCGCACGTCACACACGTCACACGTGTGTAGAGTTAAAAAAAACTGTTTATTTTTGGGGGTTGTGTAGTAGCAGTTCTATCAAGTATTACTATAGTATTACTCCATCCTAAGGGGTTCTATATGGTCCAGTCCTGTCCAGTCCTATCCGGTCCTATCTGGTTCTGGCCAGTATTCCCTCCCTCCTTCCATCTGCAGTAACCCAGGTGGTGTTTCTGTCCTATTCTATCCGGTTCTGACCAGTTCTATCTGGTTCTAACCAGTATTATCCTCCCTCTGCAGAAACCCAGGTGGTGGTTCTGTCCTGTTCTATCTGGTTCTGACCAGTTCTATCTGGTTCTAACCAGTATTCTCCTCCCTCTGCAAAAACCCAGGTGGTGGTTCTGTCCTGTTCTATCTGGTTCTGACCAGTTCTATCTGGTTCTAACCAGTATTCTCCTCCCTCTGCAGTAACCCAGGTGGTGGTTCTGTCCTGTTCTATCTGGTTCTGACCAGTTCTATCTGGTTCTAACCAGTATTCTCCTCCCTCTGCAGTAACCCAGGTGGTGGTTCTGTCCTGTTCTATCTGGTTCTGACCAGTTCTATCTGGTTCTAACCAGTATTCTCCTCCCTCTGCAGTAACCCAGGTGGTGGTTCTGTCCTGTTCTATCTGGTTCTGGCCAGTTCTATCTGGTTCTAACCAGTATTCTCCTCCCTCTGCAGTAACCCAGATGGTGGTGATGCAGCAGCAGCTGCCTAGAGACGTGCCCAGCCAGATGACGTGTCCCCAGTGTCAGGTCCAGGTTCTGACAGAGACCACATACGTCGCCGGGTGTCTCGCCTGGCTCATCTGTGGAGCCCTCTTCCTATTCTTGTGAGTTGACACACACACATGGGCAGACACACACATGCACATTGACGCACACACACACTCACACACACATTATTTTTAGCTTTTTTCTCTCACACACACTTGCATACAGATTGATACACACGCTGAATATTCTCTCTCTCTCTCTTTGTCCTCTAGGTGCATGATATGCTCTTGCATTCCGTTCTGTGTTGACTCCTGTAAGGACGTAGAGCACCGCTGCCCCAACTGCAAGACAGTGATCCACGTCTACAGACGCATGTGAACAGACCTGGACCAGACACCTGCAACAAACTGATCACACATCCACAACTAGCCCAACCTCGGCCCACAGACACTTCTGCCACAAAGTGATCCTTACCTATAGGAATCTATTCCAGTAGATCCTCTTAGGGAAACTGCTAAACCAGTTGAATGCACCAGGATTTGAAAGACAGTGGGCTTCTGTCTGTCGCTGAAATGACTACTGCAGCACCAGCTTTTCATCTACGTCTACTGTGAATGTGAATGTGGTACAGGGTGTTATTATAGTCAACATTGACTATATCATAAAAATTCAATTTTTGGTCTTAATTTAAGGTTAGGGTTAGGCATTATGGTTAACAGTGTTGTTAAGGTTAGGGTTAGGCATTATGGTTAGCAGTGTGGTTAAGGTTAGGGTTAAAAATCTGATTTGATGACTTTGTAGCTGTGCCAGCTAGTGACCACTCTGCAGAACTGCCTCCAGGGCAAGATTCATGACAATAAATGCCAGCCTGCCCCTAATTAGGGGGAAGAGGTTAAATAATAGACAGCCATACAAATGTACAGTACAAAGACCACGTCTAGTAGGTTTTTATACTGATTGTAATGAAGTTTTTCAATTAAATGGATTTAAACAAAAAGTATTGTTCTTTGCAGTGAATAACGGTAAAGTTTGTTGATTGGTTGTTTGCTTTAATGATTGATGAATGACATAACTTTGACTTTTGAGATGATAATGGTCATAACTCCCGAGTGGCACAGTGGTCTAAGGCACTGCATCGCAGTGCTAGCTGTGCCACTAGAGATCCGCTTGCAACGCCAGGGTTGTGGGTTTGATTCCCACGGGGGGCCAGTATGGAAAAAATAAAATAAAATAAATAATAATAATGTATGAACTCACTAACTGTAAGTCGCTCTGGATAAGAGCGTCTGGGAAATGTAATTGTATTTATTTTAGAAACACACACTCACACATTCCACATGGTGGTGCTATTTCACATGAACCACACCACCTCCAAACCACCTTTAGTGGTGTTAATGATGTAAGTGGATTGGACTAGGCTGATCTGGGCCTGTATTCAAAACTGATCCTAGATCATCAGTGGTTTTTGGAATACGGGCCTTGATCTATATGGTGCTGAGAGGTTCTCTAGCTGGAGAGAGAGAGGAGAGAGAGAGAGAGAGAGAGAGAGAGAGAGAGAGAGAGAGAGAGAGAGAGAGCAAGAGAGAGAGAGACAGAGAAAGAGAGAGAGAGAGAGAGAGACAGAGAAAGAGAGAAGGAGCAGAGAGAGAGCGAGAGCGAGAGCGAGAGCGAGAGAGAGCGAGAGAGAAAGAGAGGGATGGATGGCGAGAAATATATATATATAGAGAGAGAGGGAGAGAGTAATGTATATGGACAAATAAATCACTTCCTGTATTAACTGTTTACAAGTTACTTTAACATCTGAAAACTGCAACATGTTATAAATTAACATAAGTTCCCAAAACCATCCAATCAGCCAATCACTAGTAAGTAAGTGGTTAAGGAGAGGTCAGAGAGGAGAGGATGACCTCAGAATGACCCCACAATGACCTTTGACCTAGAGTAATGTCAAAGCTATTTAGCCCCCTCTACACACGCACACCTACTGTACTGTCTGTGTGTACTGGCGTGAGCTCAATCAAAACCTCAACCTCCCAGCTTTACAAAAAAGACACAGGAGAAAGAGTGGATGAATGGAATGAAATGGAGGGAGAAAAGAAGGGATGGAGGGAGGGGGAAGGGAGGAGTACGGGATGTCCTGTACTTCGCAACCGCAGGGTAATGACGAGGTAATCACCAAGCCAACACTTTATAGACATTATTCTCTCTCTCTCCCTCTCTCTCTCTCCCTCTCTCCCTCTCCATCTGTAGCCTAGTGGGCCAGTCTGGATAGTTTTTTCTTCTTCTGCAGAATGACCATTATTTGGCTAATAATGGGTGCTTGAAGGGAAAAAAAAGGCCAGGTGTGGGGGCCCAGAGGAACAAAAAGGGCCGGTGTGTTAGAAATACCTGGGACAATGTGTGGTCCGTCACTGGCCCCATTCATTCAGGTCATCATGTTGTTACCAGGCAAGTTGACCCATTATTAGACACACTAATCTGCACTGCTGACGCGTGTGTGTGTGTGTGCGTGTGTGTGTGTGTGTGCGTGTGTGTGCGTGTGTGTGTGTGCGTGTGTGTGTCTGTGTGTGTGTGCGTGTGTGTGTGTGCGTGTGTGTGTCTGTGTGTGTGCGTGTGTGTGCGTGTGTGTGTATGTGTGTGTGTGCGTGTGTGTGTATGTGTGTGTGTGTGCGTGTGCGTGTGCGTGTGTGTGTGTGTGCGTGTGTGTGTGCGTGTGTGTGTGTGTGTCTGTGTGCTACTGGAGATGATGTCATGAACCTTCTATGTTTAGCCTCTATTACTGGCATCTATTAAGAACTCTACTGTCTATTCACTAAGACCACTGCTTTTACCTACTCTCTCAGTACAGTACAGGGTCTGGACTAATCAGTACAGTACAGGGTCTGGACTAATCAGTACAGTACAGGGTGACTAATCAGTACAGTACAGGGTCTGGACTAATCAGTACAGTACAGGGTCTGGACTAATCAACAACATCTGACTAATCAGTACAGTACAGGGTCTGGACTAATCAGTACAGTACAGGGTCTGGACTAATCAGTACAGTACAGGGTCTGGACTAATCAGTACAGTACAGGGTCTGGACTAATCAGTACAGTACAGGGTCTGGACTAATCAGTACAGTACAGGGTCTGGACTAATCAGTACAGTACAGGGTCTGGACTAATCAGTACAGTACAGGGTCTGGACTAATCAGTACAGTACAGGGTCTGGACTAATCAGTACAGTACAGGGTCTGGACTAATCAGTACAGTACAGGGTCTGGACTAATCAGTACAGTACAGGGTCTGGACTAATCAGTACAGTACAGGGTCTGGACTAATCAGTACAGTACAGGGTCTGGACTAATCAGTACAGTACAGGGTCTGGACTAATCAAGCTTCTCAGAGTAGGAGTGCTGATCTAGGATCAGATCCCCCCAGTCCATGTAATGTAATTCACACACACACACACACACACACACACACACACACACACACACACACACACACACACACACACACACACACACACACACACACACACACACACACACACTGTCACAGAGTGGGGATTACCCCCATGTCAGTATAAGGAGAAAGCAGCAGGCTGAGTCATGGCGTTTCACTGTTAAATAACATGTTGTCTCAGTCCCAAATGGCACCCTATTCCCTATGTAGTGCACTAGGGCCCATAGGGCTCTGGTTTAAAGTAGTGCACTACACAGGGAATAGGGTGCCATTTGGGAATTAACCACTCACTAAACTAAGGAGACAGCGCTTACGTGGACCTGACATTCACCTGTGTTTAGGACTCCTCTATGGTCAGCATACCTGCTATAGCTGCCTTCTGGTTTTACCCTTTGATTGTATTCTTCTGAAGATGTTTCACATTGCGTTGAATATAGGTCTCTGTTTATAGGTCTCTGCTAAGAGGCTTTACCGTGCACCCTATTCCCTATATAGTGTACTACCTTTGCTGTGCTTGGCCAGCCTGTGTTGTAACTTGTCCTTGAAACCTTCTGCCAGGAGGAGACAGAAGGCGGAAGAGGAAGAGAACGTGGGATGGATTATTCATCTATTCATATGGGATCGTAAACCGTTGATTAATTGATTGAATGTATTTGGGGGCGGCAGGTAGCCTAGCAGTTAAGAGCGTTGGACCAGCAACCAAAGGGTTGTTGGTTCGAATCCCCGAGATTACTAGGTGAAAAAATCTGTCGATGTGCCCTTGAGCAAGTCACTTAACCCTAATTACTCCTGTAAATCGCTCTGGATAAGAGCGTCTGCTAAATGACTAACATGTAAAATGTAAATCATTAAATGCCGAAGGCTGCTGCAGTTGGAAGGAACCAACATTAAAGACCGGTCTGATTATATACTTTATTATTGCATTGTGAAAGTGATAGAAGTTGAGGAATCTCTGGATACTGAATTGATAGAAGTTGAGAAATCTCTGGATACT
Organism: Coregonus clupeaformis; assembly: GCF_020615455.1. Taxonomy (NCBI): domain Eukaryota; kingdom Metazoa; phylum Chordata; class Actinopteri; order Salmoniformes; family Salmonidae; genus Coregonus; species Coregonus clupeaformis. The sequence continues at coordinate 90,788 of NW_025534978.1, forward strand.
GAACTATTGACCTCTGTATGGAGGAAGACCAGAGCGGTGTTAATGCACTTCTGACAGTGGGTGAGCAGAGAGCAGTGCTTGCTTGGAAGTAGCATTGCAGCATCCCTGTGAGTGCCTCAAGCCAACAGCTGCAACCAAGTTGCTGTTTACATCCCCCGCAAATGTATAGAGAGAGAGAGAGAGAGAGAGAGAGAGAGAGAGAGAGAGAGAAAGGGAGAGAGAGAGAAAGACAGAGAGAACTTTTAGTCAGGTTTGTTATATTTGACTATGTGGAGGAGTGAAGTCAAGCTTGCACCTGACACTTTTTTGGAGTACTCATAGCGCGCTATAGGATTGCCAAAACAATGATGTGATATAACGTGATACCATTGGAAAATAACGGAAACGCACCAGAGAGATGCCGCCAGAGGGAGTGATTTTAACGGACCTAATAACCGCCACAGCTCGCGCCACCGGGGACCGGATGGAATACAAACGGAATAGTCTATGAGTAGAAGTGACTCACCTTTTATAAAGTCCGTTATTTATGGTGAGCGTACGATCCGCTGTGCTACAGCACGTCAACACGTCAGATAACGGTCACCTTGTCCTCGCCTGTAAATGAAGAAGATCTTAAATTAGCCTGCTGAACAAACATCGTCAAACTAAAAAAGGACCCAAGATGAATTATGCGGTTTGGATACCGACTATGTGGGACTAGAGATGTGACTTCTCTCCTTTTTTGAAGTCATAAAAGTTATCAAGTAACCTAACGGAACACTCAACTAAGCTCTCAAGGTGAGTTCAGTTCACCATAATTGAAAATGGTTCAAATGAATATTTCAATGATTAATATACATAGTAAGTGTATGGATTATTGCTGTTTTTGGTGTCAAATGTAAAGACTGATAGCTTAATTACAACTTTTTAATAGCCCCTATCTGTAGCCCCGCCCCGCACCATGATACCTTTTTAACAAAAGAAAGCATTTTCTGTTGTCTTCCAATGTTGAACGTGTGTGTGTGTGTGTGTGTGTGTGTGTGTGTATGTATACTTGTCACTCAGCCTGTGTTGTGAGAACCCAGCATTACATGTATATAGGCCAACCCACTTGGCTGCTCGTTACTATGGGAACCGTGGCCCTGGCTGGCTCAGGCTGAGTGGGCTGCTGAGGGCTGTGCTGTGTGTGTGTGTGTACATGAGCTTCCAAGATGGAGAAAGGACATTACATAATAATTATATATTTGTGAAATGAAAGATGTACCAGGAACAGTTAGTTCCCTCTAGCAGGAACTCATTCAACAGTCTGTTATGCTCCTGTACTGAATAATACAATGACTAAACAAGTGATAGCAAGAGACAGGCCATTTTGGTGCTGTGTTCTGGACATGATTCAGTAACAACGTTTTCCTTCTCTCTCTCTCTCTCTCTCTCTCTCTCTCTCTCTCTCTCTCTCTCTCTCTCTCTCTCTCTCTCTCTCTCTCTCTCTCTCTCTCTCTCTCTCTCTCTCTCTCTCTCTCTCTCTCTCTCTCTCTCTCTCTCTCTCTCTCTCTCTCTCTCTCTCTCTCTCTCTCTCTCTCTCGCTCTCTCTCTCTCAGATGGCCCTCAGTCCCGTCCTCCTCTTCCTCCTCTCTCTGATTGGCTGCGGCCACTCCCAGGATGACATCATCGACCCCGGCCTGGCCCCTCCCCCTCCTCTGGGTTGCGGTGTGAACGTGGACCCCGTCTACCGGACGCTGTGTGACCTGGAGTCTGTGTGGGGGGTGGTGTTGGAGGCCGTGGCCTGTGGTGGAGCCATCACCTCCCTGGTCCTCTCCGTGGTTCTCCTAGCCAAGCGTCACTCCGTCCTTGACCCAGATCGGCGCTCCGGCCTGGGGCCTCTTCTCCTCCTGCTGGCCTCCCTCCTAGCTCTCTTCACCCTGTCCCTGGCCTTCCTTGTGGGGCGTACTGAGACCCTGTGTGTGGTCCGCCGGGTCCTCTGGGGCCCGCTGTTCGCCCTGTGCTTCTCCTGCCTCCTGGCCCAGGTGGTGCGGTTGAAGAGGCTGGTGTCTGGAAAGTCTAGCCCCAAAGGGAGCTCCCTGGCTGGGCTTGGCGTGATCCTGGCCCTGGTCCAGGGGATCATCTCTGGAGAGTGGCTGCTGCTGACAGTGGTGAGGGAGGGCCACGGGGCCTGCGACTACCCACCGTTAGACTTTGCCCTGGTTTGCAGCTACGCCCTGGGGCTGCTCCTGACCGCGCTGGGCCTCTCCCTGGCTGTGGTGCTGTGTGGAGGGACGGGGAGAGGACGAGGCAGAGGAGGGGAGCGACGGAGGGTGCGAGCGGCGTTAGAAGTGTAACGCCGCATGGCTCTTCCTGTCCTGCCTGGCGTCCCTGTTGCTATGGGTCTCCTGGCTTGTGCTCTATCTCTATGGCGACGCTGCGTTGAGGGGGGCGCGGTCGGGTGGCGGGGGAGGGCGGCGACCGGACTGGGATGAGCCGGTGTTGGCGGTTGCCTTGGTGGCACAAGGCTGGATCCTCCTGTTATTTCACGCTATCCCAGAAGCCCACCTGTGTCTGAGGGACCCGCCAGCCCCCCAGCCAGCACGACTACTTTGATACCAGTCAGCCCCTGCAGCCCTGCTTCCAACAGGAGGTGCCATTACCTACACACACACTTACACACAGGCCCTACGCAGATAACCAGGCCTACTCTATCGAGGAGCACAGCGCAGGTATACTGTGTGTGTGTGTGTGTTGGTTGTGTGAAAGGCTATGTGTGGGTTTATGCAAATATTGTGTACATGCAAAAAGGTTTAAGTCTAAATAGAAGGATTGTCTACAGAAAAAAAACTAACTATTATTATTGTACAGTGAAACCTGGCTAGTAACACTCCCTTTATTTGTGTTTGCTCTCTCCCTGGGTGGTGTCTCAGCACTGAGAGGTGGGTCGTACCATAACGGACACGAGGGGATGCGTCCTGGGATCCCCTTCAGAGGCCACATGTACCAGCCCACTGAGATGGCCCTGGTCATGAACGGAGGAACGGTCAGTGTGTCTTATCTCACACACACAAACACACAAGCACCCATGTACATATTAAATTATTGGTTAGAGCCCTGAGTGCTGATTGGCTGAAAGCCGTGGTATATCAGACCGTATACCACGGGTATGACAAAACATTTATTTTTACTGCTCTAATTATGTTGATAACCAGTTTATAATAGCAATAAGGAACCTCAGGGGGTTGTGATATATGGCCAATATACCACGGCTAAGGGCTGTATCCAGGCACTCCACGTTGCGTCGTGCTTAAGAACAGCCCTTAGCTGTGGTATATTGGCCATATACCACACCTCCTCGTACCTTATTGCTTAATTATATTATCTTATATTATTACATACTACCTCAACTACCTCTTACCCCAGTACACTGACTCGGTACCTGTATTCCTTGTATATAGCCTGTATATAGCGTTGCTATTGTTTTTTATTGCGTTACTGTTTTATTTTTATCTATTTGCAAATGTTCTTACTTTTTAACTGCATTGTTGGGAAAGGGCTTGTAAGTCAGCATTTCACGGTAAAGTTTACACTTGTTGTATTGGGCGCATGTGACAAATAATATTTGATTTGATTTGATTTGACACATACACACATATACACACACACTAACCACTTGTCTGTCTGTAACAGATGCCTTCTGCTCCGGTGAACTACACAGGGAGACAGCTGTGGTGAGAGGGGAACCTTGGAACCGGTCTCCACGGCAACACGACATATTATGGTTCCGGAATGCTCCGGAATGTTTCCAAATGTCACTCATAACCCCATCAATGCCTCTACCTCACCTCACCATTGTCTGTACAAAGCACTGCAACAAGCAAGTTACCCCCAGCCACAGATCTAGGATCAGCTCACCCTACCTTTTTATACACTTTGGTCATTGAGAGGCAAAGGGAAAAACTGATTTGAGATCAGTGCTCACAAGAAATGTCATTCCAGGTTTGACTGCACGAGATTCAGAGACGGGTAACAAAGACATTGCCTGCCCTTCCTAAGCCATGCAGACTGGAATATATCCCCAATGACGATGATGAACGTCAAGCTCGCTCAGTGAACAGTTATTGGTTGCGTCCCAAATGGCACCGGCTCTGGTCAAAAGTAGTGCACTACATAGGGAATAGGGTTCCATTTGGGACAGATACTAATGTGTTGGAATATTTTTAGCTTTTCTGTTTTGTTGTTTTAAAAAGGTGGGGGGGGGGGGGCATATATGACACACCAGGTACAGGAGAACAGTGGCCACGTCCCAAATGGAACCCTATTGCCTATAAAGTGCACTACTTTCGCCAGAGCCCTATGTCCTGGTTCTGGTTAAAAGTAGTGCATTATATAAGGAATAGGGTTCCATTCGGGAGGCATTCAGTATTTATGTAAATTCCATCCATCCACCATGCTCACTAACCTCGCCTGCCCACTCATGTTCTCTACAGACTGTGAGCTGTGTCTGAAATGGCAACCTATTTCCTATTTAGTGCACTACTTTTGACCAGGGACCATAGGGCTCTGATCAAAAGTAGTGCACTATGTAGGGAATGGGGTGCTATTTGGGATGTAGCCCACGAGAGTTGCTCCTATCGATGATGATTATGACTATTTAGATATGTAGGGAGACATAAACAGTGTATTTTCTAAGACTCTTAAGTTTTGTGTTTGGTCTACCAGAGTTGTTGTGATTAAGCACTTTATTAAGTTCATCTCTGCTGTCACTATTTGAGATATAACGTTTGTGTGGCATATTTCTATGATGAATGTTATGATGGTGAAATTGAATGTATTGGTATTGGTGTCACAAACGAGGTACTCTATTTTTGGTGTGGTTCTATGATATCAGTAGTTTTGGTATGGGGTTGTTGTAACACATTTGGAGAGTTTTTAACAGGGAGTGCAATATCAGTATGATTATATGGCAGACTAGACAGTATATTAATTAATGGTACGATCTGTACCTCATACTAACATTATATATTTCAGAGACTTCTTCTTTGCTCTTTCTGTGTTTTATCTCCCAAAACTCCTTGTCCTTGATTGGACTAATCGGCTGCCTCTTAATCCCTATGGTGCTCTAACCTTGGACTAACCCATTTAGGGAAACTGATAGGGGGGATTGGTATTAGTGGCTTTACTGTGACCAGTCGTGTACTCCTGTATAAGGCTATTATATTATCATCCTATGTGTTGATACAGAGGAGGGCTTGGTTGGTTGTCTCCTAAACACAATTCTCACACAAACTCAATGAAATAAAATATTGTCTATAGATTAAACTGTTTGGATCAACGCACTATTGAGGTGTCTGTAGAAGGCTTTGGAGCATGCAAATCTGAAGGCGGAACCGTTTCTATATTAAACTGGTTGGCAGGTTTATTTTGCTTCTATCTAAAATGACAGGTTGTTTGCATTTTAACATGATATACCTTGCAGCGACCTTGTTGTCTTGGCAACAGTACGTAGCATTCAAAGTACAAAACAGAAAAGGTTCCAAACCTACATGTAGGCTTAGGGCTTCTATCTATCTTTGGTAAAAGCCACTGGCATGGTAAGTGACTGTCGTGAGCTGACAGTTCTAATAAGCTACAGGCTTAGCTACTCTAGCATCCTAAATGGCACCCTATTCCCTATGTAGTGCACTACTTTTGACCACAGCCCTATGGGCAAAAGTAGTGCACTATATAGGGAATAGGGTGCCATACGGGACGTAGCCATAGTAACAGCTAGGCTACAGCACCCTAACGCCCTCTGCTGTTGGTTGCAGAGTCTATTTCGGTTCCATAAGCTAGAGATAAGTTTCAAGTTTCAAGTTTTAATGTCACAGGACAGTGAAATACCTTTCTTGCCCGGCTCTAACCTCAACAATGCAGTAATCAATAACAATGTAATACTGAGAATAACAAGGTAGAACAAAAACACACACTAAATAAGAAATAAGAAGAACATGATAAAGTAAGTAAGCGTTTATTTTCATTTTGATGTGTAAATATTTGTATGAACATAACAAGATTCAACAACTGAGACATAAACTGAACAAGTTCCACAGACATGTGACTAACAGAAATTGAATAATGTGTCCCTGAACAAAGGGGGGGTCAAAATCAAAAGTAACAGTCAATATCTGGTGTGGCCACCAGCTGCATTAAATACTGCAGTGCATCTCCTCCTCATGGATACACTAGATGTGCCAGTTCTTGCTGTGAGATGTTACCCCAGACATTTCTGGGGGGAATGGCCCAAGCCCTCAACCTCCGATCCAACAGGTCCCAAACGTGCTCAATGGGATTGAGATCCGGGCTCTTCACCGGCTATGGTAGAACACTGACATTCCTGTCTTGCAGGAAATCACACACAGAACGAGCAGTATGGCTGGTGGCATTGTCATGCTGGAGGGTCATGTCAGGATGAGCCTGCATGAAGGGTACCACATGAGGGAGGAGGATGTCTTCCCTGTAACGCACAGCTTTGAGATTGCCTGCAATGACAACAAGCTCAGTCCGATGATGCTGTGACACACCGCCCCAGACCATGACGGACCCTCCACCTCCAAATCGATCCCGCTCCAGAGTACAGGCCTTGGTGTAACGCTCATTCCTTCGACGATAAACGCGAATCCGACCATCACCCCTGGTGAGACAAAACCGTGACTTGTCAGTAAAGAGCACTTTTTGCCAGTCCTGTCTGGTCCAGCGACGGTGGGTTTGTGCCCATAGGCGACGTTGTTGCTGGTGATGTCTGGTGAGGACCTGCCTTACAACAGGCCTACAAGCCCTCAGTCCCTCTCAGCCTATTGCGGACAGTCTGAGCACTGATGGAGGGATTGTGCGTTCCTGGTGTAACTCGGGCAGTTGTTGTTGCCATCCTGTACCTGTCCCACAGGTGTGATGTTCGGATGTACCGATCCTGTGCAGGTGTTGTTACACGTGGTCTGCCACTGCGAGGACGATCAGCTGTCCCTCCTGTCTTCCTGTAGCGCTGTCTTCGGCGTCTCACAGTACGGACATTGCAATTTATTGCCCTGGCCACATCTGCAGTCCTCATGCCTCCTTGCAGCATGCCTAAGGCACGTTCACGCAGATGAGCAGGGACCCTGGGCATCTTTCTTTTGGTGTTTTTCAGAGTCAGTAGAAAGGCCTCTAGTGTCCTAAATTTTCATAACTGTGACCTTAATTGCCTACCGTCTGTAAGCTGTTAGTGTCTTAATGACGTTCCACAGGTGCATGCTCATTAATTGTTTATGGTTCATTGAACAATAATAATAATAATATGCCATTCACAGACGCTTTTATCCAAAGCGACTTACAGTCATGTGTGCATACATTTTTATGTATGGGTGGTCCCGGGGATCGAACCCACTACCCTGGCGTTACAAGCGCCATGCTCTACCAATTGAGCTACAGAGGACCTGTGTTTAAACAGTGTTTAAACCCATTACAATGAAGATCTGTGAAGTTATTTGGATTTTTACGAATTATCTTTGAAAGAGGGTCCTGAAATAGGTCAGGGGGCGTGCCGTGGATGTTTGTTGCTAGGGACGCATGAGGACGATTACTATGGAAGGGAATCTGACAGTATTTCCGGGTCAAGAAGCAGTATACAGCACTGGTGTACACAGGTTTCCACGTGAGTCTTCAAAGTAAGTAAACTTTAATGCCGTTATTTCTAAATATTGAATCATGAAACGTTCAAGTAGTTTTCCAGAGCGAATTGCTGTGTTCACCCGTTGCAAAGTGTTTTATCACCGGTGACAGTTATTTGGCCAGCTAACATAGCAAGCAAACGCTAACACCACGCACACATTCAATCGATGCTTCTTGCTAGCATAACTTGATTTACACTGATCAAGTTCTTTAGTAAACTACATTATAACCTAGGCAAGTAGACTGGTAACATGTTATTGTTTTGTATACCTTACCTGCGTTAGCTGAACTGGCTGTGTTTGATTCTGCAGACGGCTTTTCATGACGAAGTGGTTTTCGTGTCTGAGAAGACCGGAAGATACAACACCGCTGAGAAGATCTTTATTGATCAGGTAGCTAACGTTAGATGAGATCACCATAAAATAAATCCCGCCATCAATTGATCATTCGTTGATAAATTCACATCAACAATCATCAATTGATCACCAGTCAGTGTATGCGAATCACTGATTTTAGACACCTTCCTCCACATGTGCTGAGATTGGCTGCCAATTTGAATAGACAACATATGAAACATAGTACTGTAGCCAACAGCTACTGTAAAAGTGTACTGTTAGTTCATAATCCAAGCTTTATCCTCTGTAGGCTCAACGTCTGGCCCTACAGAGGGAGATAGACAAGGAATCCCAGCCCACGGTATCAGTCAGATCACTGGTTTGTATCTGGTTCTGTGTTGCTCTCCAAAATGACACTAGCTTCGTCCAAAATCCTATCCCCTATTTAGTGCACCACTTTTGAACCAGGACACATCAGGTCAGAAGTAGGGCACTATATAGAAAATAGGGTGCCATTTAGGGGACCCAATATCAATACTGTGTTCACTTTAAACCTAAAATGCATTCTCTACTATGTCCTTTGAAGTGACTGCTTCCTTTTTAACAGTAATAATATTGTGGGATGTTTGTTTTTCTCAGATGGTCCGAGCCGACACTGGCAACAAGATGGTTACCATGAAGAAGAAGAACAAGAACAGTGGGAAGGACACCCACACTGAGGAAGAGATCTCAGAAAACACTTCCGTAAACCTGGGGAATAACGAAGGAGTGAAGAGGAAAAAGAAGAAGAAAGCAGAGACTCCGGTAGAAGAAGAGCAGGTGTCTTCCAATGGGGATGGAGGGAATACGGAAGGAGAGCAGGAGAAAAGGAAAGTAAAGAAGAAGAAGAAGTTGTTGGCGGGGTCTGGGACCGACACCAACGGTGAGGAAGCCATGACTACCGGAAATGATGGAGGGAGCGGACAGAAGAAGAAAAAGCAGAAAGGTGCTAACACTGTTAAAACGGAGGACGAGGCAGAACAGAGTGAATTAAAGGAGGAGAAAGGAGGAGTGGAAAATGGGCAGAAGCTGAAAAAAAAGAAGAAGCTCTCTCCGGCAGAAGAGACGGAGGTCAGCGTTGTCCAGGTAGAGGAAGGAGAGGTGGTAGTAATGAAGAAAGGCAAGAAAAAGAAGGGAAAAACAGAGGAAGAAAAGAAAGAAGTGAAAAAGATCCCTAAAGCTGCTGAACCAACTGAGGGGAGTCAGGAGGAAGAAGAGGGGGAGACGAAGAAGAAGGGTAAGAAGAAAGGAGAGACAAAAGAGAAAGGGAGCGGAGAGGCAGAGAAAGAAATGGTAGTAAAGAAGAAGAAGAAGAAGGAGCATCGGCAGAGGCTACAGTAGCAGTACGGGAGGAGGAGGAACAGAATAACACCAAGAAGAAGAAGAAGAAGCCCAGGTCCACCAGCAGCGCTGCAGACAACACCATAGACACTGAGACGGAAGGAAAGGAGGAGAGCAAGATGAAGAAGGAGAGAAAGGCCTCTGCACCAACAGAGGAGGAGGATGTGATCGCGGTGGACGAGGGGAAGCCCAAACGGAAGAAAAGGAAAAAGGTGGATACGAAAGGAGGAGAGGAACAGGCGGAGGACAGAGAGAGCGAGGGAAAGAAAAAGAAGGTGAAGAAGAGCTCGTCTGAGGTAGAGACGGAAATGGAGGACAGCACCCTTCACAAGAAAGGGAAGAAGAAAGGAGAGACTCCGGAGAAGGGGAAAGGGAAAAATAAGATAAAGGTGGAGAGCTGCGCCCCTGAAGACCAGGAGGTGGGTCAGAGGTTAAGGGTCAGAGGTTAAGAGGTTATCAAATCATGGGGCTCCTTCAGCAGGGTACAACGTTGTGGAACGTTCAGATAGAAATATGTGATGTAGAACAAACATGTCTCTCTGACATGTAGAATGAGGAATCATGTCAGCTCTATTCATGACATTTCTAACTGAAACGGTTCACAATGATTGCCTACTGAAGGTGGCCCTGATTCTAGAGCCATTTGAAAGGGGTGTCCTTGTTGAAAGTATTGTAAAAAGCATGCGCTGACCAACACCCAAAAATGCTGGAGGTGCTGACTAACAGAATAGTAAACTGTAAAACTAATATGCTCCCAACAATTTAAAGTGTTGACTTTCTTACTTTATATTTTACAGTTAAAGGTATTAAAACAGGGACAGTATTACTATTTGTTTGAATGTCTGCAGTTGTCTGATACTTTGTTGTTTTGCTCCAACCCCCCAGAGGGACCAGAAGGATGTGGTCTTCCTGTCAGAGACCAGGGGAAACGCCTTCGAGATCAATATTGATCAGGTAGATCGCTAACAACCCTTTAGATCTATTTGGATCCATTTGATTCCACTGTCCAGTCCACCAATCCAAGTCTCCATTCCATCCCTCTATCACTGTGAGAAAGAAAAGTAATTTCTTCCTGGTCTGAATTAAACATTGTATATTGATTTTGTAACTATTTCTGAATAAAATATGAATGCATTATATTATACAAATGCTTATTAGTGAATGCTGTTGTCATTGATTAACACAATGCTGCAGTCAAACATGCTGGACACACACCAACCAATATAAATGCTCTATACTGATTAAGTAATACCATTGGTCTGTGTCAGGGATACTCCCAAGTGATTGCAAAGTAATTCTGCTCTTTTGCCAATAATCAGATCAGATCTTTTGCCAATAATTGGGCAAAAAATCAGATGGGTTGCCTGTGTAAACGCAGCCTTTGAAGCACACATGGATTTGAGTCTTTAAAAAAAAACTAGGAGTACAGTAAAGAGAATCACCAACCACATGTATAGACTGACATGGAGTATATGTTGTGTACTATATAACATGGACTAGAGTATATGTTGTGTACTATATAACATGGACTATAAGAGTATATGTTGTGTACTATATAACATGGACTATAGAGTATATGTTGTGTACTATATAACATGGACTATAGAGTATATGTTGTGTACTATATAACATGGACTATAGAGTATATGTTGTGTACTATATAACACGGCCTTCATATAAAATGATGGTCCTATTATATTCCATAGGGGAGACGCCTGGCCCTGCAGAATGAGATCGACAAGGAGTCCAACCCAGTCCAACTCAAAGCAGCACCGGTACCATCGGTCAGTACTCTTATGATGTCAGGACACCAAGGTGTATCCCAAATTTGGGACGCATACCAACTCTTCTCTGTTACAAAACATTGTCAAATATAAACATTACATTATAAATCATAAAAATTACAATCATTATGTCTAATATAAACATTACAATATAAATCAGAAATATTACATTGTTCTTCTCCCCAGAGTTTGGGCCAGTGGGGCACCGCCCAGTTTGACAGTTCCGACCAACAAAATAAGTTCCTGCGGTTGATGGGCGGCTTCAAGAAGGGCGGGAAGCCAATGACAGCGAGCGGTGCAACGGGAGGGCGGGCCAACATGGCGCTGACGAAAGACGGACAGAAGAGCTTGCAGCAAGGCCTCCTGGGGGAATTCGAACGCGCTCAGTCGCGCCGCATGGACTTCACGGGAAGGGGGGTGGGACTTGGGTTCTCGGCGCCGTCCAATAAGAAGTTCTCGATCGACATCAACGCAACCCGATCGGTGCGCTTTGATGACTGAGTCGGGACAGACCCTCGAGTGTGTGTGTGTAGCCTCCAAAACGGATTTGGATGAGTGTGTGTGCACCTTTTCTCTTGCAGGGTCTTGGGAGTGGGAGTGTGCCTGTGGGAATGTGGTGTGTATGAATGTGTGTGTATATATATATATATATACACTGAACAAAAATATAAACGCAACAATTTCAACGATTTTACTGAGTTACAGTTCATATAAGGAAATCAGTCAATTTAAATAAATTCACTAGGCCCTAATCTATGGATTTCACATGATTGGGCAGGGGCACAGCCATGGATGGGCCTGGGAGGGCATAGGCCCACCCACTGGGGAGCTAGGCCCAGTCAATCAGAATGAGCTTTTCCCCACAAAAAAAGCTTTATTACAGACAGAAATACTCAAGTTTCATCAGCTGTCCGGGTGGCTGGTCTCAAGACGATCCCGCAGGTGAAGACGTCGAATGTCGAGGTCCTGGGCTGGCGTGGTTACACGTGATCTGCGGTTGTGAAGCCGGTTGGACAAACTGCCAAATTCTAAAAAATTGGAGGCGGCTTATGGTAGAGAAATGAACATTCAATTCTCTGGCAACAGCTCTGGTGGACATTCCTGCAGTCAGCATGCCAATTGCACGCGCCCTCAAAACTTGAGATATCTGTGGCATTGTGGTGAGAAAACAGCACATTTTAGAGTGGCCTTTTATTGTCCCCACCACAAGGTGCACCTGTGTAATGATCATGCGGTTTAATCAGCTTCTTGATATGCCACACCTGTCAGGTGAATAGATTATCTTGGCAAAGGAGAAATGCTCACTAACAGGGATGTAAACACATTTGTGCACAATGAGAGAAATGAAGCTTTTTGTGCGTATGGAACATTTCAGGGATCTTTTATTTCAGCTCATGAAACCAACACTCTACATGTTGCGTTTTATATTTTTGTTCAGTATACACGAGTACTGTGCACCAAGTGTGACTGATTGGTCTATAAAAAGCTTGACATAAAAATGCTGACATTGATGGAACTGAAAGCTGCACCTACCAACCTGTGGGATCAATGAGAGCGGAGCTGTGTTGGTCTTCTGAATGGTCCATTATGATGTAATGCTTCATGGCTGTATGATATGAGAATGTTGTTGGCGTCCCAAATGGCTCCCTGTATAGTGCACTACTTTTGACCAGCAGCCTAATAGTATAGTACTGTAAACTAATGCCTCAACATGACAAACTGGCAGCTGATGAGCTGTCAATTAGACATTTAAACAGCATAGAATTGTTTACACACAGTCAACAAATGGCCATTAAGAATGATGGTCAGCTGGGTTTCTCTATTATATGATAAAGGAATTCATTCATTAAAATAAAAAAAATCGCTTTATAAAATGAACCTTTGTGATAACACAGGTAAATAACAGTCTCCATTGTAACAGATTGGGTAGTTCATACAGGATGCGCTTTGGTATTCATTTTATTTGACTCTTAAAACACGTGCCTCTGCTGACATGTACAGGAAGAAATGAAACAGACAAAAGAAACAAAAAGTATTCTTTTGAAACAACAGAAGAAAGAATAATGCTTAGAGAAAAGCATCAAGACGTGTCCATTTCTCTGACTAGGTGCAGAAAGGACCACGTGGTCGTATGAGTCAAACAGTGGCGCCACAAAATAACAGTTTCAATTCCAGCGCTTTACTTTACTTCGACATCCCAAGTGTTAGCCGTCTACGGCCCAATCCCAAATCAAGCCCTACGCACTAGAGTGTAGAGTTTAGAGGTCAATTTGGACTTGGGCTTGTCTGTACTGGTGACTGTCACCCCACGGCTGTGGTCTGATTCTATACCCTTTCCCCCCCCAAAGTGTGCACTCATTCACTACCCCTCATGGATTTAAAAGGAAAGGTATATGAAATATGCTAGTAAATACATGGGGGATACAGGAGTGCACACTTCAGGGACAAGGGTATCGGATCAGAAGGTAACCCAGATCAGTGTGATTTATTCATTCCTGGTTCTGAAGGGCTACAGGGAGGGCAGGCTTTTGTTCCAGCCCAGCACTAACGAGACTGATTCAGCCAATCAAGGCCCCAGTGATCAGTTGAATCAGGTGTCCGTCCTAGTGCTGGGCTGGAACAAAATCCTGCACCTCTACTGTAGCCCTCCAGAACCAAGAGGGAAAAAATACTTCCTTGCTATAGGTCGTAGAGGGAGGAATCTACTGTTGAGGTATCCCCCCCCTGAACATAAGGCTCTGTTTATTGTGTGTGTGTGTCAGGTCAATGACCCGTGGACTCGTGTCCAAGCATATGTACATGACCTGTACAATATTTGGTCCTTTGTACTCACAATGCATCATTGAGAATCAAAGTGTGAGTGAGTGTGTTTGTCTCTCTGTCAGAGAGGGAGGGAGGAGGGAAGCTGTGTGTTCCTTGAGGAAGGGAAAGGGGGCCCCTGCCCGGGGGGACTGGAGAGGTGAGGGGACCCTGCTCACGCCTGCAGGTACTCGGGTTGCACCCTGGCCACCTTGCGGAACTCTTTGGCATGCGTCCGCGGGCACTGCATCTCACACCAGCTGATAGGCACCATCTGGGCTCCTGAGGAGGGAAACACAGATATACTACTGATAGGCACCATCTGGGCTCCTGAGAGGAGGGAAACACAGATATACTACTGATAGATACCATCTGGGCTCCTGAGAGGAGGGAAACACAGATATACTACTGATAGGCACCATCTGGGCTCCTGAGAGGAGGGAAACACAGATATACTACTGATAGATACCATCTGGGCTCCTGAGAGGAGGGAAACACAGATATACTACTGATAGGCACCATCTGGGCTCCTGAGAGGAGGAGACACACAGATATACTACTGATAGATACCATCTGGGCGCCTGAGAGGAGGGAAACACAGATATACTACTGATAGGCACCATCTGGGCTCCTGAGAGGAGGGAAACACAGATATACTACTGATAGATACCATCTGGGCTCCTGAGAGGAGGGAAACACAGATATACTACTGATAGGCACCATCTGGGCTCCTGAGAGGAGGGACACACAGATATACTACTGATAGATACCATCTGGGCTCCTGAGAGGAGGGACACACAGATATACTACTGATAGATACAGTGGCTTGCGAAAGTATTCACCCCCCTTGGCATTTTCCCTATTTTGTTGCATTACAACCTGGAATGAAAATGGATTTTTGGGGGGTTTGTATCATTTGATTTACACAACATGCCTATCACTTTGAAGATGCAAAATATTTTGTGTGTGTGAAACAAACAACAAATAAGACAAAAAAACAGAACTTGAACGTGCATAACTATTCACCCCCCCAAAGTCAATACTTTGTAGAGACACCTTTTGCAGCAATTACAGCTGCAAGTCTCTTGGGGTATGTCTATAAGCTTGGCACATCTAGCCACTGGGATTTTTGCCCATTCTTCAAGGTAAAACTGCTCCAGCTCCTTCAGGTTGGATGGGTTCCGCTGGTGTACAGCAATCTTTTAAGTCATACCACAGATTCTCAATTGGATTGAGGTCCGGGCTTTGACTAGGCCATTCCAATACATTTAAATGTTTCCCCTTAAACCACTCAAGTGTTGCTTTAGCAGTATGCTTAGGGTCATTGTCCTGCTGGAAGGTGAACCTCTGTCCCAGTCTCACATTTCTGGAAGACAAACAGGTTTCCCTCAATAATATCCCTGTATTTAGCACCATCCATAATTTCTTCAATTCTGACCAGTTTCCCAGTCTCTGCCGATGAAAAACATCCCCACAGCATGATGCTGCCACCACCATGCTTCACTGTGGGGATGGTGTTCTCTGGGTGATAAGAGGAGTCTCCCACATGGCTTTTGGCGAACACCAAACGTGTTTGCTTATTTTTTTCTTTAAGCAATTGCTTTTTTCTGGCCACTCTTCTGTAAAGCCCAGCTCTGTGGAGTGTACAGCTTAAAGTGGTCCTATGGACAGATACTTCAATCTCTGCTGTGGAGCTTTGCAGCTCCTTCAGGGTTATCTTTGGTCTCTTTGTTGCCTCTCTGATTAATGCCCTCATTGCCTGGTCCATGAGTTTTGGTGGCGGCCCCCTTTTGGCAGGTTTGTTGTGGTGCCATATTCTTTCCATTTTTTAATAATGGATTTAATGGTGCTCCATGGGATATTCAAAGTTTCTGATATTTTTTTATAACCCAACCCTGATCTGTACTCCCTGACCTGTTTGGAGAGCTCCTTGGTCTCCATGGTGCCGCTTGCTTGGTGGTGCCCCTTGCTTAGTGGTGTTGCAGACTCAGAACAAGTGTATATATACACTGAGAACATGTGACAGATCATGTGATACTTAGATTGCACACAGGTGGACTTTATTTAACTAATTATGTGACTTCTGAAGGTAATTGGTTGCACCAGATCTTATTTAGGGGCTTCATAGCAAAGGGGGTGAATACATATGCACGCACCACTTTCCTGTTATTTATTTATTATAATTTTTAGTTATTTTTTTCATTTCACTTCACCAATTTGGACTATTTTGTGTATGTCCATTACATGAAATCCAAATAAAAATCCATTTAAATTACAGGTTGTAATGCAATAAAATAAGAAAAAACGCCAAGGGGGATGAATACTATAGCAAGGCAATGTACAGTGGGGGAAAAAAGTATTTAGTCAGCCACCAATTGTGCAAGTTCTCCCACTTAAAAAGATGAGAGAGGCCTGTAATTTTCATCATAGGTACACCTCAACTATGACAGACAAATTGAGAGAAAAAATTTCCAGAAAATCACATTGTAGGATTTTTAATGAATTTATTTGCAAATTGTGGTGGAAAATAAGTATTTGGTCACCTACAAACAAGCAAGATTTCTGGCTCTCACAGACCTGTAACTTCTTCTTTAAGAGGCTCCTCTGTCCTCCACTCGTTACATGTATTAATGGCACCTGTTTGAACTTGTATAAAAGACACCTGTCCACAACCTCAAACAGTCACACTCCAAACTCCACTATGGCCAAGACCAAAGAGCTGTCAAAGGACACCAGAAACAAAATTGTAGACCTGCACCAGGCTGGGAAGACTGAATCTGCAATAGGTAAGCAGCTTGGTTTGAAGAAATCAACTGTGGGAACAATTATTAGGAAATGGAAGACATACAAGACCACTGATAATCTCCCTCGATCTGGGGCTCCACGCAAGATCTCACCCCGTGGGGTCAAAATGATCACAAGAACGGTGAGCAAAAATCCCAGAACCACACGGGGGGACCTAGTGAATGACCTGCAGAGAGCTGGGACCAAAGTAACAAAGCCTACCATCAGTAACACACTACGCCGCCAGGGACTCAAATCCTGCAGTGCCAGACGTGTCCCCCTGCTTAAGCCAGTACATGTCCAGGCCCGTCTGAAGTTTGCTAGAGTGCATTTGGATGATCCAGAAGAGGATTGGGAGAATGTCATATGGTCAGATGAAACCAAAATAGAACTTTTTGGTAAAAACTAAACTCGTCGTGTTTGGAGGACAAAGAATGCTGAGTTGCATCCAAAGAACACCATACCTACTGTGAAGCATGAGGGTGGAAACATCATGCTTTGGGGCTGTTTTTCTGCAAAGGGACCAGGACGACTGATCCGTGTAAAGGAAAGAATGAATGGGGCCATGTATCGTGAGATTTTGAGTGAAAACCTCCTTCCATCAGCAAGGGCATTGAAGATGAAACGTGGCTGGGTCTTTCAGCATGACAATGATCCCAAGCACACCGCCCGGGCAACGAAGGAGTGGCTTCGTAAGAAGCATTTCAAGGTCCTGGAGTGGCCTAGCCAGTCTCCAGATCTCAACCCCATAGAAAATCTTTGGAGGGAGTTGAAAGTCCGTGTTGCCCAGCGACAGCCCCCAAAACATCACTGCTCTAGAGGAGATCTGCATGGAGGAATGGGCCAAAATACCAGCAACAGTGTGTGAAAACCTTGTGAAGACTTACAGAAACGTTTGACCTGTGTCATTGCCAACAAAGGGTATATAACAAAGTATTGAGAAACTTTTGTTATTGACCAAATACTTATTTTCCACCATAATTTGCAAATAAATTCATTAAAAAATCCTACAATGTGATTTTCTGGAATTTTTTCCCTCATTTTGACTGTCATAGTTGACGTGTACCTATGATGAAAATTACAGGCCTCTCTCATCTTTTTAAGTGGGAGAACCTGCACAATTGGTGGCTGACTAAATACTTTTTTCCCCCACTGTATCATCTGGGCTCCTGAGAGGAGGGAAACACAAATATACTACTTCACAAAAGTGACAGTTGGTTTCAGTTAACCAAGGTTTGTGTTAAGGAGGGTAATCTAGGGTTAAGGATAGCCCTGGGCTAAGAACAGCAGTGTAGTCATGTGACCAGTCTCACCTGCTTCACTGTGGGCTACCACCACCCCCAGCTCGTTCTCGGCTGTGGTCAACAGGTAGTTGGACTGGACGTCTCCCAGGGAGATCTGGGGGGCAGGAGGTTAAAGGACAACACTTGGAAATGCACAGAATCACTCATCTTGATCACATGATGAGTAGTTATTTGGGATGCAAGGTGATTTGTCCGTTTAGCTGATCTCTAACATTCACAATTTTACATTTAAGCAATATGGTGAAAGCTACACTGCACTAAGGGAATAGAACCAGCCCAATATCAGTCACTGGTTGACTGTCCCTGTGTTACTACCTAGTTACTGAAGTGGAAAGACTGTCAATGGAAGGATACGACTTTAGCCAGGACGATGTCTCCAGGACGGAAGCTTTTATACGTCTCCACCTGAAACAGAGCTCAAAGGTTATAGTGGTTCCCAGTCTATTACAATTCAAGAATGAGCTAAAATGGTATGATGTCATGATAAACAGTAACAGATGGTATGATATTTCATGATAAACAGTAACAGATGGTATATTTCATGATAAACAGTAACAGATGGTATGATATTTCACGATAAACAGTAACGGATGGTATGATATTTCATGATAAACAGTAACAGATGGTATGATGTCATGATAAACAGTAACAGATGGTATGATATTTCATGATAAACAGTAACAGATGGTATGATATTTCATGATAAACAGTAACAGATGGTATGATATTTCATGATAAACAGTAACAGATGGTATGATATTTCATGATAAACAGTAACAGATGGTATGATATGTCATGATAAACAGTAACAGATGGTATGATATGTCATGATAAACAGTAACAGATGGTATAGGATGGGTCTATATAATACCAAACATGATATTTTCACAATATAAAATATGTTGGTGGTCAAACAGTGGGGGAACTTTAGATTGATTCAAAAACATACCCTGTCTTTTTCTGTTGCTCGTACATCTTCTTTCCTGTGTATATGATTGTAGTAAACAGTAGATTAGTTTTTAAAAGTAATGTAGGTTACAGAACAGTCATAGGTTGGCACCCTATTCCCTATATAATCCCAAATGGCACCCTATTCCCTATATAATCCCAAATGGCACCCTATTCCCTATATAATCCCAAATGGCACCCTATTCCTTATATAATCCCAAATGGCACCATATTCCCTATATAATCCCAAATGGCACCATATTCCCTATATAATCCCAAATAGCATCCTATGCCCTATGCCCCGTGTAGCTCAGTTGGTAGAGCATGGCGCTTGCAACGCCAGGGTTGTGGGTTCGTTTCCCACGGGGGGCCAGTATGAAAATGTATTCACTCACTAACTGTAAATCGCTCTGGATAAGAACGTCTGCTAAATGACTAAAATGTAAATCTATATAATCCCATATGGCATCCTATTCACTATAAAGTGTACTACTTGTGACCAGGGCCCATAGGTTGCCATTTGGACCCCAGACAAAAGTAGTGTACTAAATAGGGACTAGGGTGCCAGTTGGGACACACTATGAGAATAACAGTAATAAAATCATCCATGTTACCTGATGGTTCCTCTAAAGCGGTCCTTCAGTGGCGTGGAACCAACGTAGAGGATGTGGACCTTGGCAAACCTGGGGTTGATACTGGTCACCTGGACAGGTAGGGAGACAGATCTGGGCTGTTAGCAGTGAGGTTAAACACACACCTATTGTTGAGATATTGGATCAGTGACAAGAGCACCTCACCTTTCAAGCCTAAAACATTATTCTGTTCAGTTTAATCCAGGTGATATGCACAGCTTTTAAGCATTACGTAGATCTACAACAACTACCAGTGCATAGAAAAAATGGTGACATGCACACACACGTCGGTTGTTGACATCAAGTGCTCTCCAAACCTTACCTTACAGGTGACTATGGCTCCTACATCTGGCAGTAGCTGGGCCTCTGTTTCTCTTACCACAGAGATGACTGGTAGCTGCAGGGAAACACACAACACAGATTTAAGTGTCAATATAAAGAGAAGGAAGGATTACTGTGTGAACATGTTACATTTCGTGACCGCAACACTGTATAATTCCTCAGGGGTTCCAAGTGAACAAACCTGGAGTGGTTTCCCTACTTCCAGAAAATGTTACGCCATAAATAACCACTAACATGAGTCCCACACCCAACCCAGCCCCAACTGCTTTCCCCCGTGCCAATAAACCAGCCACTCCCCTCTTACCCCCCCTTTCCTTTCACCTCCTCTCATCATCACTTCGAAGCAGACGCTCTTATCCAGAGCAAACTTCCAGTCTGTTTTTTCAACTAAGGTAGGTGATCCCGTGCAGCTCAGTTGGTAGAGCATGGCGCTTGCAACGCTAGGGTTGTGGGTTCGATTCCCATTAGTTTTTAAATTTTTAGTCATTTTAGCAGACGCTCTTATCCAGAGCGACTTACAGTTAGTGAGTGCATATATTTTCATACTGGCCCCCCATGGGAAACAAAACCCACAACCCTGGCGTTACAAGCGCCATGGTTTACCAACTGAGCTACACAGGCCTGAAAACGTATGCACTCACTACTGTAAGTCGCTCTGGATAAGAGTGTCTGCTAAATGACTAAAATGCAAAAAAAAATGTTTTGCAAAATGTAAGACAACCACATATCACAGGAAATAAAACCCTCCTCAATAAAGCAGCTAAAGTGTTGTTAGTGCTTAAAAGACCAGTGCAACAGGGGTGTGTTCAATAGTGGCAGACTGTAGCAAAATGTTTGGCTGTTTAGTGTTTACTCTAGGAAACAACCGGAATGAAACGGGGAGTAAACTACGTGAATTTGTCCAATAGAAAATAGTTTTTGTTGCAAAAGGTTTTTAAGTAAATATTTAGCAAGAGACAAAATGTTTTATGTTCTGCGACTAATGAATACACCGTAATACTCTGACAACCACACCCCCCTCCCCCAGTCTGTCCATCCGTCTCACCTCCTCTCCTTCGTTCTTCCTGAGTACGTAGCCTGCTAGCGAGGAGTAGATGTAGCCGTGTCGTAGGTACACCCCAGTACCAGGCATACAGTCCTCTGTGCTGCATAGCCTATCACCTGCACACACACAGGGAGAGAGAGATGCATACACACACACAGAGAGAAACATTTTTACTTTTCGCATATATCCAGAGACACTTACAGTCAGTGCTTCAACTAAGGTAGGTAAGACAACCACTGTCATTGCAAGTAAACACACACAGGGAGACTGACACACACACGCCGGCATAGAGAGAAAGACACACACACAGAGGCATAGCAAGACACACACACATTCATGGAGAGAGGGGGACACACGTGTAGAGAGACACAGACACGTATAGTGTAGCTGATCTATTACATTTCCAATAGTAGACTATAATCACAGTCTGCCAAAATCATGTCATTTGAGAAATCAACAATCGCTAAATCACTCAAGTGTATCGTCCCACTTCCTGACAAACAGACGTGTATATCAAACGACAATCAAAATAAAACACTGCCATTATAGTTTACAATTCGTTGACATTTAGTCGACATGAGAAATATCCTGGGTTAATTCAACACTTGCATGTAGAGTCGATCGCAACAAGACAGAGAAGGTATGATTGGAATTAGTGTGCTCCCTGTTCACTCCTCCCCGAGGCGGTGGGCAGGGCACTTTAAACAAGTTGATGGGCTTGAAAAGTACCTCAAAGTCAACATCGCTAGCTAGACCTCACAAGCTCGTTACTTAGCAAACGAAATAGCTAGTTAAACTAGAAACAATGTCACGCGTTGTACCAAGCGACTATGTATTGCGTTTGTATTTCACATAATGTCGAAGAAATATACTAGAATAGGTAGCTCGCTATAAAACAGTAAAATACAGTATGTGGGCTAGCTAGCAACGCGCTAGTTAGCATTACCTAGCTAGGCTAGACTGCGAACGAGCATGGTGGTGACACAACACGCATTTTCCCGTGTTAGAAAGCTACAAATAGCAACACAAACTTCTAAAACATACTGCCTAACATATTTGTCTAATGGTCTCAAATGTGAAAATAATGCCGTTATCAACTCAGTTTGAAATCTCAGACTCGCCTGGAACACACAGCTTCATGGGCGACATGTTTTCAAGAAGAGCAGAGCGCAAGCCGATTGGCTGTGAAGTGACTTAAGCAGGCGGATGTCTTTGACGAAAAGTTTGGTCCGCCATCTTTGTTGTGGCTTTCATGATGAAATCACTGTCCTGATTCTGGGTGAATCAAGTCTAAAGCGGCCTTCTCTCCGTTCCTTCACCTACACTCTGGCTACACTCATTAGAAAGCTCATTTAAGATTAGTGCAGGAGGGGAATAAAGAACGAGATGTATCCAGTATCATCCATGGAAATTAATTTGTTTTAGAGTAAATTAGAAAGTAGTGCAGCAGGACATTTAAGACAAAGACACTAACAAGCCAGAGGATAGAGGACAGCTGCAGGGCACACATTTATTGTAATTGCTCCAGAGCTTGACTTGGGAGGGAGCTCACCGGAGTGGAGTACTGGCAGATAAATGTTTCTACTGCCTGAGCTCCTGAACCTCTTATAGAATATAAGTTGTTGATGATCACAAGTTTACTGGAGAACGGAGACCAAGTAGAGACTTTCGGACAAGGTGGATAATTGTATAATATAAGGCAGTTTATTCAGAGGTAAAGATATCTGTAAACAGCGTGCACGGACCCGTTCGTCAATCTCGTAGGGAGATATCTGAGAGAGCCCCTAAACATTGTGTGCTGACATTTTATACAATAAAATAAAGTAGGTTGATTCTAGTAGTTCTGATCTTCTGATTGGTCCTGATGAGTTGGGCGAGGTCACCTCCAGGCTAGTGTCACTGTTGCATTGGCTCTGAGTCGGGTTCTCTGTCTTCAGATGTTCAGCCTAAGAGAAGGGGGTTTTTGTGTGTGTGTGTGTTTGTGTGTGTTTAACAGTGGTGTGTGTGTGTGTGTGTGTTTATCAGTGGTGTGTGGTGTGGTGTGTGTGTGTGTGTGTGTGTGTGTGTGTGTTTATCAGTGATGATGTGTGTGTGTGTGTGTGTGTGTGTGTGTGTGTGTCCTCAGAGCAAGAACTCGTGAGTTGGAAGAACTGAGAGACCTATGGCGTGGGTGTTGTCCATAGCCACCTGCTGATAAGGCTGACAAGATAGAAGTCTCTTGTGCATTGTATTAAATACAAAGGCCCAACACAAGATGGGTCATGCACAAGATTTTAGTCAGACCAAGCTATAACATTATATATTTACTACGACAAATCCCTCTCTTCACGTCTCCCCAGAGACGTGACCAAGTAACAGTAAAGAAGGAAAACTTAAGATGTGACACAAGCTAACAGTGTGATTGGCAAAATAGGGAAAACTTTATCAGAAGATAAAGTTTTACATTCCCCCTCTTCACGTCTCACAAGAGACGTGACAAAAAGCTTAAATGCTACAATTGGCAAAATAGGGAAAACTTTATCAGAAGATAAAGTTTTAATTCCCCCTCTTCACGTCTCACAAGAGACGTGACACAAGCTTAATAGTGCAATTGGCAAAATAGGGAAAACTTTATCAGAAGATAAAGTTTTACATTCCCCCTCTTCACGTCTCACAAGAGACGTGACAAAAAGCTTAAAGCTGCAATTTGCAAAATAGGGAAAACTTTATCAGAAGATAAAGTTTTACATTCCCCCTCTTCACGTCTCACAAGAGACGTGACAAAAAGCTTAAATGCTATTCATCATCCAGATATCCTTGGTCAGCATCGTCAATAGCAAGCAAAGGAAACATCTGACCGTTATCTGCAGGATGTGGATCAATAGCGGTGGTTATAATCCTGGTTGTCAGCGTCCGTATGCATGGAATGCAACAGCATCCACAAAGCACTAGAATTGCAGCAAAAACAGAGATGGATACAAGTATAGAAGAAACAAGCGTTTTATATTTACCAAACGCATCCATCCAAGAGTCCCACATTGAAGTATCCACCCCTGAGTGGCTCTTCATTTTGCCATTAAGAGTTCGTAACCCTTCCAGGGCGACAGTCAAGCTGCCATCTGTGGCTGTATTGTTGGGAATAAAGGTACAACATTGTTCACCAAACATAGCACATACTCCTCCTTTTTCAGCCAGGAGCATGTCGACAGCAATACGATTTTGGAAAGCCATGAGAGAGGTCGCAGCCAACTGGCCATGTACCGCCTCAAAACCTTGTTGTGTCCAATTGCCTAATTTTTGAACATTAAAATGGACATAATTGATTCTGTCAACATTTTTATTAATCGTGCACCACCAGCAAAATGAAGATTCAAAACCTGCGGCTACTTGGTCAATCAATTTATACTCATCTGGTACCCCCTAGGGACCCCAATTGCATCAATGTAGGTTGGGTCCCCATGAGTAGGGCCCACAGCGCGCCTGGTCCTGGTAGGAATTAAGTCAGACACATGGGTCACCAGCTCCTGAACACCTGTTGGATACACAGAAATTGGTAGCAAAAGAGAGACTAGTGCACAGGTGCCTGTGGCATTTCCAGGCAGTCCATCAAACAGACGAACGCCTCCACACTACCACCAGACATCAGCCCTGGAAACAGGTTTAAACTCAGCATTAGGCGTATAGATAAACCGACACCATCCAACAGGTACCATACCCAACAATGGTAGACCTTTCGTGAGATTAACACAGGTAAAGTTAGCTCTAGCCACCTGATAGGAAAACATTTGTTTCTTAGTTGCTTTAGTAACCAAGGGATGAACTACGTCCCATAGTGTACAATTGGCGGAAGGGTTGTCATGTTTCATGACAGACAGGAAGCATTCTGGCGTAATGGCGGCAGGGATAATGCGAAGCAATGGCCGTGCCCCCCATACAAACCACACAACTCTGATGAGTCACCCTTGCCGCTTCCTCAGTCAACAAGAGCCAGTTGTTAGAAAGGCCGGAGACACCTGTAGCGGTCAAGATTGCATCATCCAAAGTAGGCGGTGCTGCAAGTAAAATAATAGAATTATTCTTATTACCATTTTCATTAATAGCCTGTGCTTTTGTGTTATTAATATGACAAATTCGAACATTCCAATGGACTGGTGCAGTGGTACAGCTTACATAAGGAGCAAGTCTAAAGTCCTGGCAGCCTAATGCAATACCAGGATAGATAGTAAATTTGAGTCCTTTAGAGTTTTTTGTCAAAGTCAAGAGTTTCCTCCATTGTTTTCCTAATGTAGTAGAGGTGCAACTGGACCAGTCATAATTAGTCTCACATACCAAGTTTGTCCAAGTCCAATCGCTATGGGTGTCCCCCACTGTCATATACCAGTCCCAGTCACGGTAGTAGGTAAGTTCTCCGAAGTCTACCCACGGCACTGTCGCAGTAGTGGTAACATTAAAGGGTATACATAATGTGGTGCTTCTATACAATTGTCTGGGCCCACAGGAAAGGGTGTTAGAGACAACTTGTCGTTTATTTACGTGGTGGCTGTGGCTTACATTCTGATCTGGGCTCAATGTGTCGGAGTGCAGGTTGGTCGGACGTATGGTTGTGGCATTGAATGTGTCGTTAGGTTTACTAGTGGGTGTAATGGGTGTCTGTGTCATGTGCTGTACTGACCAGAGTATGATTCCTAGAGTAACCCCAATAGTTACAATCAGCAAAACAAGGAGTGGAGCAGAGCACCCCAGTCTCTCCCATGGTGGTCTGTCCCTCCTCTGTTTTTCCCCTCCAGTATCTGAAGATGGGAGTCTCCTCCACATATTCAGATAGTGTTGGTGTCAAGAATTTGATCCGAATTTAATGTGATTAAATCACTTCTGACTTCAGTCAGGGTTCTGGAAGGAGTTGGTGCTGGTGTACAATGTGTCAAGTGGTGCCAAGGTGCGCCTGATTTACCTTTGACCTGGACTGAGTGTGAAGTAACCTCCTTCACTTCGTACGGTCCAGTCCACCTGGGATCTTGCCACTTTCTCTTGTGAACCTTGATCCTTACCCAGTCGCCAACCTTTACCTTCAGTGGTTCTGGATCCCCGTCAGCTCCCCCTCTTGGACTCTGTGTATCTGTTTGGAGAGAGCTGCAGACAGTTCCGTCAATTTCCTTACATAGTCAGTCATACCTATCTGGTGTACATCAAGAGGGGGCATATGACCTCCCTCTCTTGGTGGACCTGGCATAACTCTTCCGGTCATTATTTCATGGGGTGAAAGATGTGTCCCTGCTCCTGGTGAGGACCTCATGGCCATCAACGCAAGGGGCAGGGCTTCCACCCACGTCAATTTAGAACCTGCACATACCTTGGCTATCTTAGCTTTCAAAGTTTGATTGGCGCGTTCCACGAGGCCCTGAGATTGCGGCCGGTACACTGACCCAAACTTGTGCACAATGCCGAACCTCTCCTCCACCTGTCTCAGGTGTTGGTTACTGAAATGGGACCCGTTGTCGGATCGAATTTGTCTTGGAACCCCATACCTTGGTATGAGTTCAGTCTGCAGCCACTTAATAACTGACCTAGCATCCTCACGTGCTGTTGGTATTGCCTCAACCCATTTGGAGAATCGATCTACCATTACCAATAAGTACCTTTTCCCATTAGTTACATTATCAGCCCCCATGTCAGTGTAATCTATGCTAATGTCCTGAAAACATGCATTAGGTACTGGGTATGAACCCATGGGTGTTTGGAAAGGTTTCTTTGGGTTGTGGCTGCCACAAATGCTGCACTCATCACAAAACAAGTCTGTCATGTCCTTAATGTGTGGGTGCCACCAAATATGGGAAACCTTCTGTAAAGTTTTGAGTTTCCCTTCATGGGTGGGCCCATGAGCCTCACGTATCAGCTCGGGACAGAGATTAGCTGGGGCCACCAACCTGCCGTCATGGCATCTCCAAAGTTCATCAGGTCCTTTGGTGGCTCCATTCTGTCCCCATACCGAGTGCTCATACGGGCCCGCTGTGAATTGTAGTTCCTTTATGTGTTGGTCTGTGAGTTCTGTTCTAGCTGGTTGAGTCTGCAGCACCATCTGTCTTGGAGTGTAGCCCCCAGCTTTCTTGGCTGCTTTGTCAGCTGTGTCATTTCCCTCGCTGACTTTGTTCTTGAGTTGCTGATGTCCTTTGCACTTCATGATGGCCACCTGCTCAGGTAGTGAGACTGCTTTTATCAGTCTCTCCATTTGTGCCTTGTGTTTGATCGGAAGGTTTCCTGTTGTGGTGAAGTTACGTCTGACCCATTGTGGTCCATCTGTATGGACTGCTCCATGAGCATATGCTGAGTCAGTGTAGATGTTCACAGTCTTTCCTTCAGCCTTTTCCAGGGCTTGAGTCAAACCAATGATCTCGGCTAGTTGGGCTGAGGCAGGTTGTGGGATGATGTCTGATTCCAGGGTCACGTGTGACCCGTCTGGAAGCTGCTGTACCACTGCATATGCTGCTATGTTCCCTTCTTCTCCTCTATAGCAGCATCCATCGGTGTACAACCATAGATCAGGATTGGTAAGGGGTTCGTTTCCCAAGTCTGGTCGCAGTTTCAGTTCCTGTGCCGCCCTCTCTTCGCAGGAGTGTGCCAACCCTTCTTCTGCATTGAGTGCGTCTGCCATGTTTTTGTCGGTGTTGACAAAAGTAATGTGTGATTGGGTGCATTTATTCTGGATTTTGTTCTTTCTTTCAGCGCTGAACGTGAATTCCTTGCTCATCAGATATGCTGCAACCCCATGGTGCGTATGGATTTCCAATTTGTGGCACATTACCAGGTGGGCGGTTTTTTCAATAGCTTTTGCCACTGCAGCCACGTACCTGGAACATGTTGTCTGACCTGCTTCAATATGGTCCAACTTAGAGGAATGATACATCAGTACTCTTCTCTCCCCCTCTTGTTTCTGAAAAAGGATGGAAGAAGTGAACCCCTCCTTTTCAGAAACATCAAGATGAAATTTGTTTTTGTAGTCGGGTGCTGTCAGAGCTGCTGCCACCGAGAGATCGGTTTTTAGGAGAGCAAATGCTGTTGATGCTTCAGGTGTCCAGGTAAGTGAGGAGTGTAAGTTTCTTGGTCCTGCTTCTCTCACTATTTCTCTCAGTGGTTCAGTCCTGGATGTGTAGTCAGGGATGTGGGTACGGCTGTACCCTGTCAACCCCAGGAAGGACAACATGCCTGACACTGTGATGGGACGTGGATGATGGAGTATGGAATCTCGGTGGGATTTCGAGAGACCAGCACCTTCTCCTGAGATTTCTCTGCCAAGGAAAAGGACAGTTCTGCGACAGGACTGGACTTTGCTCATTTTGACCTTGTAGCCTTTGACAGCCAAGAAGTCAAGTAGGGTTTTTGTCATTTGTAGACAGAGATCAGATGTGGGAGCCCCCAGCAAAAGGTCATCTACATATTGGATGAGTATCACTCCTTCAGGGATTTTCAATTCGGCCAGGTGTGTCTTTAGGATATGATTGAAGATTCCGGGAGAACACCTGTAACCCTGTGGAAGAACCGAATACGTATACTGTTGATGTTCATATGTGAAGGCAAAGAGAGGCTGTGAAGCCTCATCCAGTGGAATGCTGAAGAAGGCATTAGCCAGATCCACAACGGTGAAGTATTGGTGTTTTGGTGAGAGATTACTCAGTGTAATGTGAGGGTCAGGGACAGGTAGGTCAATGGGTGCAGTGACGTCGTTCACTGCTCGGAAGTCTTGTACCATCCGGTATGTTTCGCCTCCTGTTTTCAAGACTGGTAAGATTGGTGTGTTCCATGGAGACACAGTGCGATATATGACACGAGCTCCCAACAACCCATCTATGGTTGGTTTGATCCCCATGGTCTGTTCAGGTTTCAGACGGTACTGTGTTCGGTAGATAGGAATTTGTTCAGGGTTGAGTAAGGTGATGGTGACTGGTGCCACCTGTAGTTGTCCAACATCAAATGGGGTGTGTGTCCATATGCCTTCATCAACGGTGGAAAGCAGTGCTTGTGATGAGGGGTGGTCTGTGTAAGGTTTACCATGGTGTCTTGGGAGAGTCAAACGTTCAGGAAGGCAATGTTCCTCTGTGTCAACTGTCATAAACCTCCACATGTTCTCAGTGGTGGCTTTGGTTATTCCTGGAGTTTGGGTGGGTTCCCACTGGAGTTTGGATGCTCTTCTGATCATAGGCCCAAGGGTCCTTGCCTCAAAACCGTGTCCAACTGCCAGTGTAACATGGGGAGCAGATTCTTCGCCCAGTAGGTACCAGGATTTCAAATGGGAAGGTAGGATAACCGGAGCAGCTACTCCTTCTTGTCCACACACTATGGTACAACATCTGATTGTTGGTGTCAGGTGCATCATGTTTTCATCCCAGTCATCGGTATATGGGTTGACATCATTGTCAGTCACATTAAGTGTACAGTGGATTTCAGCTTGAGGAGTCTTGTATGGGTGAAATGTGTAAATGAGTTGTCTCAGCTGGTTGAACTTGAATTGAACCTCAGGGGTTCCTTGGCCGGATTCGATGCACTTCAACCAGTATATTTCTTGGGTCAGGGAGAGCACTGGAGTTGGGATGATGGGTAGCATCAGCACCCTAACTGGATGAACTGGTGTGGAGGTAATGGGATCAATGGAAACCTCCACACCCTTTTCGGTAAGGTAGATTGAACATTTCAGTTTGCACAATAGGTCCCTTCCTAATAGGTTGATTGGACAGTTGGGACAATATAGGAATTGATGCTTCAAATTGGAAGGGCCCCATTGGAAGAGCAATGGTATGGTCTTAGTGCCATGTTCCCCTCTAGGTGTCCTCCTTGCACCACGAACACAGGCGCTTGTACCACTGCAGGACTTAGGAATGGGTTATAAGGGTTAGTTGGAGGAGTGGGTGTGTATGCGGGTGGTGTGCTCTTCGCTTCCTGATGCAGGGTCGGATACAGTGGTGCTGAGGGCGCTGGTATGTCACTCATGGACTGTGTCCCCACTATTGGTGTTGTCTCAGTTGTGGGTTCAATCACCACACCCATCATGTCTGGTTTCTTGTATGGGTGTGCTCGTCGTGTTTCCTCAATTGCCCACGTACCTATCCTTAGCTCAGCCTCTGCTCTCTCTCTGTGTTTAGTCCCTTCCTTCTTGAATAAGTGAGACTTATTCCTTTCCACTTCACTTTCTGTTCCTTCCCTCACTGCCTCCCCTAGCTCCTTCTCCATAGAGGTGAGTTGCCCTCTGGACGGGGCACCCCCGCTAAAGTAACCTCCCTGTGTCCATTTGAGTTTCACTCCCTCCCACACTTTCTTTACTGTCTTATACTGTTCTTTCCCTCCCGCTCTATCCTGTATTTTTGATCTAGATATTCATTAAATTTGAGTTTTGGGACGGTAGTGGTTGCCATGGTTATACAGTTTTTAGACTATCTTGGTGCACTTAGCCCGTCACTGGCCGAATCCAGCAATGTATTCTTGGCGCTGACTGAGACTTATCTCTGATGTCCCACCCTCGTACACAAAAAATGTTCAATACTTTATTATTAGGAATTATTTTGCAAAAGGTATTATTGTTTTTCAATTATTCGAATTATTATATATTTTCCCAAAAGGTATCAGAATCGCCCTTTTGGAACAATATATTAACAAACCCGAGCGCTCCCAAAACAATCATCAATTTAATCCCAGGAATTATTTTGCAAAAGTTATTATTGTCTTTCAGGTACTCGAGCTATTATATATTTTCCCAAAAGGTATCAGAATCGCCCTTTTGGAAGAATATATTAACAAACTCAAGCGCTCCTAAAATAATTATCAATCTAATTCTAGGAATTATTTGCAAAAGTTATTATTGTTTTTCAGGTATTCGAGTTATTATATATTTTCCCAGAAGGTATCAGAATCGCCCTTTTGGAAGAATATATTAGCAAACTCGAGCGCTCTTAAAATAATTATCAATTTAATTTTAGAAATTATTTTGCAAAAGTTATTATTGTTTTTCAGGTATTCGAGTTATTATATATTTTCCCAAAAGGTATCAGAATCGCCCTTTTGGAACAATATATTAACCAACTCGAGTGCTTCCAAAATAATTATCAATTTAATTTTAGGAATTATTTTGCAAAAGTTATTATTGTTTTTCAGGTATTCGAGTTATTATATATTTTCCCAAAAGGTATCAGAATCGCCCTTTTGGAACAATATATTAGCAAACTCGAGCGCTCCTAAAATAATTATCAATTTAATTTTGGGAATTATTTTGCAAAAGTTATTATTGTTTTTCAGGTATTCGAGTTATTATATATTTTCCCAAAAGGTATCAGAATCGCCCTTTTGGAACAATATATTAACAAACTCGAGCGCTTCCAAAATAATTATCAATTTAATTTTAGGAACTAAGGAAATACCAACTCCACAAGAGGGAAAAAGTTCAAGTCAGCTTTTAGCGCAGCGGCTACATAACAGGCAAAATAGGACTCGGTGGTCCTCTTAAAAGTTATCAACTAGTTAGTCTCATGAAACGGCCAATCTTACACAACATTCAGGTTATCATTTCAACAATTACATTTTTCATTACATATCAGCATCAACACACGAATTCAGTTTGAGTTCCTCACAGTACATATAGTTGAGTGCCAAGTCAACCATTTGCCCGACTATCTGAACTTGTATTTTTATTTTATTTTTTAATGATTCTCCACAACCAAGACTCCCAGTCGTTTAAACCATTCAACTGGCGTCTAGTCGGGAGAACCTTTTCTGGACTTGGATTCTCACGGAATTAACTCAACCCGACTATCTGAATCTTTTTATCAAGTCACCAGATCCTTCTCTTGTGGATCAAATAAAAGGGTCCATCGCTTGTGAACCAAAACCTCTGTAATAGGCTCCTCACTAGAGAGCCACAATTCAACAGAAAATAAAACCACTGTAACTAGACTTCTTCTCTTAGAGTCACATTTCAACAGTAAAAACCTAAGATTTCAGATATCAACAGTAAAAATAAAAGGGTCCGTCTCTCGTGAACCACAACCTCTGTAACTAGACTCCTCTCTAGAGTGTCACATTTCAACAGTAAAAACCTAAAGAATTCAGATATCTTTACATATGTGCCTTTTGAGTCATGATATGTTATAAATTTAACAGTAATCCATACTCACGCCCAGTACTACTGATCATAATTTGGTTTATCCTACAATACAATATGCAGATTTTGTTTTAACAGGTTCTGCTTACCTTTGTATTGACGTCCGTTTAGATCAGTTTCCTGAGGCGAGCTGGATTCCCGGCTGCTCCTGCGGACAGGTCACCCGTCCTTTCAGATCCGTCTCTTACTTGTCTCCTGTCTCTATCAACTTTTATGGACCGAATTCAGAGTTAGAAAACCATCCTCTGCTACCAATTTTGTTGATGATCACAAGTTTACTGGAGAACGGAGACCAAGTAGAGACTTTCGGACAAGGTGGATAATTGTATAATATAAGGCAGTTTATTCAGAGGTAAAGATATCTGTAAACAGCGTGCACGGACCCGTTCGTCAATCTCGTAGGGAGATATCTGAGAGAGCCCCTAAACATTGTGTGCTGACATTTTATACAATAAAATAAAGTAGGTTGATTCTAGTAGTTCTGATCTTCTGATTGGTCCTGATGAGTTGGGCGAGGTCACCTCCAGGCTAGTGTCACTGTTGCATTGGCTCTGAGTCGGGTTCTCTGTCTTCAGATGTTCAGCCTAAGAGAAGGGGGTTTTTGTGTGTGTGTGTGTTTGTGTGTGTTTAACAGTGGTGTGTGTGTGTGTGTGTGTTTATCAGTGGTGTGTGTGTGTGTGTGTGTGTGTGTGTGTGTGTGTTTATCAGTGATGATGTGTGTGTGTGTGTGTGTGGGTGTGTGTGTGTGTGTCCTCAGAGCAAGAACTCGTGAGTTGGAAGAACTGAGAGACCTATGGCGTGGGTGTTGTCCATAGCCACCTGCTGATAAGGCTGACAAGATAGAAGTCTCTTGTGCATTGTATTAAATACAAAGGCCCAACACAAGATGGGTCATGCACAAGATTTTAGTCAGACCAAGCTATAACATTATATATTTACTACGACAAAGTCCTCTGTAGCTCAGCTGGTAGAGCACGGCGCTTGTAACGCCAAGGTAGTGGGTTCGATCCCCGGGACCACCCATACACAAAAAAAATTATGCACGCATGACTGTAAGTCGCTTTGGATAAAAGCGTCTGCTATATGGCATATTATAATATTAGTACAAAAGTATTGTGGAGCTCCTGCACCTAAATATAAACAGTACCGACACCCAAAATGAGTACCGGCACCTATATAAGTTCAAGTCCAGCACTAAATTGCTCAATAGTCCAGCATACATGTAATCAGCTCAACTATGCCAAGTCAAGAAATGTGCAGCTTGTGAAACATACAAGGGTCACAGTCATTCGATAGCTCATAAATAATAAGATTAATCTTTATTTATTTCACACAGAACACTAAGCACAAGTCAGCAGCATGGAATTAGAATGAGTAGAAGGGGTATAGAACCTCTCCTGAATGAGGACGCCCGTTCTACAAATTCTAATTCTATGGTCAGCAGTACAGTACAGAACAGAACAGAACAGGTCTGCCTGCCCTTTTTAACAATAGCCACTATAACCATGATAGCCTACTGTTGCCGTAGAGCTACAACAATAACAATGAGATTCAATGTTTCCTTTTTCAAATGTGCCCGTCAATGTTTACATACATGTTCACTCAGTGCAAAACTACATGGCACTAGAAAGCACACTTTCTATCATTTTCCCATTTAGATAAATACCCTATTAGATGGTCCCTATTCTGAGTGTTTTTGGATACTGTAAATACCCTATTAGCTGGTCCCTATTCTGTGTGTTTTTGGATACTGTAAATACCCTATTAGCTGGTCCCTATTCTGTGTGTTTTTGGATACTGTAAATACCCTATTAGCTGGTCCCTGTTCTGTGTGTTTTTGGACACTGTAAATACCCTATTAGCTAGTCCCTATTCGGTGTGTTTTTGGATATTGTAAATACCCTATTAGCTGGTCCCTATTCTGTGTGTTTTTGGTCAACTCAAACGATCTTGATCAACTCATATTATGATGAGCCGTACAATCCAGTCCTACTGATGCCTATTGACTGTGCAATACTGATAATGTCTCAATGTGCAGGAAAGAAAATACCTATCAAATCCACCTATAGTGTAATGAGACGTGTGTGAGTGTGTGTGTCCTATGTGTGTGTGTGTGTATATATATATATATATATATATATATATATATATGCATATCTGTCTGCGTGTAAATGTAAACTTGATAATGTAATGTCACGCTGCGTGAGTGATTGACTAGCCGCACCGATGCCGCCTATCCACGCGGGGGCGCTGTGTCTATTTCTTGGCCTTGCCCTGGGCAGCCACAGCCTCCATGGCCTTCTTCACAGTCTCCTCGTCTCCCAGGAACTGCATGGGCCCTACAGGCTTCAGGTTCTTGTCCAGTTCATACAGGATGGGGATCCCTGTAGGCAGGTTGAGCTCCATGATGGCCTCCTCCGACATACCTGGAGGTCAACAACAACAACAATAACAACAACAATAATCAGTTAATAATCAGTAACATATACAACTACACACTAGGAAGGTTCAACTCCATGACGGCCTCCTCTGACATACCTGGAGGTAAATAACGATTAGTTACCGGAGTGTAACTCCAGTTCTATGAGTGGAGCGGAGCCCCATAGGGGAGCTCTGCTCCTAGTGGTTTACCCTCTGCCCTAAGGCAGCAGCAGCCTGAGACAAAATTATGCACACACCTACAGCCAATAGGAGTACAGGTGTCCCTATAAGAGGGGGTGCCTCCCCTCAATCAGCCTCCCGAGATATTTTTCTTCAGCGAGACTAGAGAGGGTCGGCAGGGCCTTAAGTCCTATGGGGCTCCGCTCCACTCATAGAACTGGAGTTACACTCCGGTAACTAATCGTTCTATATCGTGGAGCTCCGCCCCATAGGGGAGCTCTGCTCCTAGTGGTTTAAGGCGGAGCGTAGCGCTCCAAAATGTACTCCCTGCCGAGCCTAACACTTCCCATCGAAATGAGAAAGTCAAGCCTAGCAATGGCTGCAACCGAGTCCCGCAGTACTGCAACTAAAAACCCCTACGGGCGTCACAATATACCGCGTCATCGGTTAAAAGACCCGCCCCACCTAGTCCAATGGCAATGCCAATGACTAGTGGGCAGATCACCAGAATAGAAGCCATACTAATCTGTACTAGCAGATAGATGTGCCTCAATATCCTGTGAAAACACTACCGACCACTAATGGAATGACACCAAGTGTCACTCTACATTGTAACGCGGTAGACTGCCTCACTCACTCAATGGAATCCCAGAGATTAGTGGGCAGGAACAAAAACATGAGTCATACTAA
The DNA here is from genome assembly GCF_020615455.1 of Coregonus clupeaformis. Lineage (NCBI taxonomy): Eukaryota > Metazoa > Chordata > Actinopteri > Salmoniformes > Salmonidae > Coregonus > Coregonus clupeaformis. Next base: position 126,198 of record NW_025534978.1, read on the forward strand.
CTGAACAAGCAGATAGATGACCTCACATTCTGTTAATCAACGCATGCCTCTACTGTACTGACCCTGTCAGTCAGGATTCATGCCACAAAATATGTTTTCTTATCCAAAGCGGACCTGATGGAAACCCTGTCCATAGTCCTGCTTTTCCCTCTCTTCCTAACTCCAGATCTCCCTTCAGCTATGCTGAGTACAGACCGAGCCAAAGAGTTAGAAAACACATCTGTCAAAAACACGTCTTTCTAACCAAAGCGGACCTGATGGAAACCTGTGTCCACAGTCCTGCTTCTCCTCTCTTTCTTGCTCAAGATCTCCCTTCAGCCACGCTGAGTACAGATCGAGCCAGAGAATTAGAAGACATATCTAAGAGATAGAAACGGATAAATGGAGACGGCGTCGACCAGGATGCTGCTCTACAGATATCCTCTACTCCTGTTCCTCTAAAAAGGGCAGTAGAAGCCGCTACTCCACGAGTGGAGTGAGCTCTGATACCCTGAGGCAATTGCCGCCCTGCTACCTCATAAGCTGTCTCAATGCCTTCACAAAGCCAGTGAGACAGCCTCTGTTTTGAAAGTGGTCTACCTAGTGCAGCCGCACCGTGACACACAAACAACTGAGGCGATGACCTAATCGCTGCTGTGCGCTCGACGTAACACGCCAAAGCGCGTACCGGGCACAGGCGATGGAGCTTCTCCTCACTCCTCTCTCTATGAGGAGGAGGAGAAAAAGCCCACAGCTCCACGGTCTGTGACCTATATGAACTCTTAATAACCTTAGGCACAAATGCCGGGTTAGGACGTAACACTGCTCTGCTCAGGTCACCATTGATGGCCAGGCAGTCAGGTCTCGTCGAAAGAGCACACAAATCACTGACCCGCTTAGCTGTAGTCAAAGCGAGCAACAGTGCTGTCTTGATAGACAGCATCTTGAGGGGGTATTTGATTCAATGGCTCGAACGGCGACTTACATAGCGCTTCGAGTACCAAAGCCAAATCCCACTGAGGAAGCGTGACTCTAGGTGTTGGCCTAAGTCGCCGCGTTCCTAATAGGAAGCGTTTCACTAGAGGGTGACTAAAGACATTGTCTCTGCCAAAACCCTCATGACAAGCTGAAATCGCTGCTGCAAACACTCTAATCGTGGCAGGCGATTTTTGCTTATCAAACATGAGCTGCAGAAAAGAGAGAATACTCTCCACCTGACAGCTCATGGGGTCCACACCTTGTGTGACACACCATCGTGAAAACACGTTCCATCTACTGGCATACATCTTAGAAGTGGAACTGGCACGTGAACCCTGTATGGTCCTGATCACTGCATCAGATAACCCACGGCGCTCTAGCCTGTCCCTCTCAGCAGCCAGGCCTTCAGTGGTTGGCCGATTATGGGCAATTTCCCTATCGTGCCAGCCGCCTGAGACAACGCGTCCCGTCGATGTGGAATTGGCCAAGGTGGCGCAATCAACATCCGACTCATCTCCGCAAACCACGGAGCCCCCGGGCGATCGGGCGCTATCAGTATCACTGACAGCCCCCCTGGGATGTGAGAGGACACCTTTCCTATCGGGACTCCGTGCGTGAGAACGCGCAAGTTTCTCCAATAGTTTAGGTCTGCACTGAGCGAGAGGGGAACCACCACCAACCGATGACGTTGACGCAATGGGTCTAGTCTTAGTTGGGCGAACCATCGCTGCGTCCTGCGCATGTGCAGGAGTCCCAGCGGAACCACAGAGTGGGCTGACGACATGAGACCCAAAAGTGACATGATCGACAGCGCCGTCACCGTGTGATTCGGACGACACTTCCTTAGGGCTAGCAACAAGGCTACCCTTCGGGGGTCCGAAATTCGAGCCCTCATCCTCAGTGTCTAGCTGTATCCCCAGGTAGACAATCTGATGAGTGGGCCAGGGCGCGCTCTTTTTCCAATTCACAGCGAACCCCAGACTTGTGAGATGCATCACTGTCTGTGTTGTGTGAGTGATCGCCAGCTCTGCTGACGGGGCGAGAACCAGTAGGTCGTCCAGGTAGGCTAGTAGCCGTATTCCCTGACGACGCAACGGTTCCAATGCCGCCTCCACACACTTGGAAAATGTGCGAGGTGCCAGGGCGTACCCAAATGGCATCCTCGTGTATTCGTACGCCACCCCTTGAAAGGCAAACCGCAGAAACTTCCTGTGACGCGGCTGAACGGGCACATGAAAGTACGCGTCCTTTAGGTCTATGCTCGTACAAAAGTCCCCTCTCTGGACACATTCCAGCAGACGTTTTGTCGTTAGCATTCGGAAGGGCCGTTTGGTTATGCCTCGTTGAGAATGCGTAAATCCAAAATCGGCCTCACTCCCCCGTCTTTTTGGGCACTAGGAAATAAGGCGAATATAGCCCTTTGTTCCTTTGCTCCCGAGGAACTACTGTCACCGCCTCCTTCGCCAAAAGTTCCGTAATCTCTGTCATCAGAGCGGCCACTTTGTCTGGCGTTTTCATCACCGTCTCCACCACTCCCTGAACGGGGGGTGGGGTCCGGTGGAATTGGAGAGCATAACCCTTCTGCAACGTCTGTTCTAGCCAGCGTGAGAGGGTGCAGCTTCTTCGCCACTGCCAGCAATGCAGAGAAAGTGGCTGGGCGCGAAGCTGTGGTGCATCCAGTAGGAAGGACCTGTATTCCTCTATGGCCCTTACCGCCACTGTTCCCCAACATTGAAGTGGTGGAACAGCCCAAGGTGGGCCTCCCGTGAAAGGGAGAGGAAATGCGTTCTGAGAAAGAAAGAGGAGTAGGGACGTCGGTTAAACCCGTAACCGTCGTATTCCTGCCCTCCTTGAACGCATCGCGGTCTGAATTGCACTGACCGAGGCCACAGCCTGCGGCAGGGCACCATCCCCAGCAAGCGATTGCGTCATCTTAGGTGACTGCAATTCGCTATCAGAGCCCTTCACTACAGTACTCCTAGAAGTCTGTAGTATGAGGTCTCAATGAGGTAAAACAAGGCGGCGCCTTGATACCTTCTTAACTTTCACCTTCTGTGTGTGTTCAACTCTGCACCCCTGGTGGGTTGATTCACGCTCAGTGTGGTGAGTACTGGCTCGTTCTGTCAGGGGAGCTGATACTTTGGTTATACCCATAACGCTAGTAATCCTGCCCTCCGTGAACGTAGCATGGGTCTGAATCGCATTAACCGAGACCTTGGTCTGCGATAATGCGCCGTCCCCAGATAGCTGCTGTGTTACAATGCCTGGGGGCGCCGATACTCTGGGCACCTTGGTGACCGCGGTAATCGGGCCCTCCGTGAACGCAGCATGGGTCTGGCTCGTACTAGTGGAGACCTTAGTCTGTACTAGTGCGCCATCCCCAAATAGCGGCTGCGTCCTCATGTCAGAATCTGACCGGGACTGCTGCCTTCTATGTAAAGCACTTCTTATACGTGAAGTGTGATGTGACGACCTGATTGAGGTCTTCTGGATACCTACTCTTAGTGCCTGTTCAGCAACGCACCCTCGGTGGGCTGAACGGCTCTTAGAGTGGTAAGGAAGAGAGGGTGAGATTTGAACGCTCTCGGACGTATTATGGAAAATAGGCTCTTTTTTGACAAAGTCAGGTGGAGCCAACTCTTTATTAAACACATCAACAAAAGCATTTACATCAGCACCCGTCCCTTGGTGGGGGGGAACAGTGGGCGCGTTCGACACCATCGATGCGTCCTCCATCCTCTCCCCCGCGTCCCGTCACGTACGCCTCCTCTTGCCTCCCTTGGAGGGCCAGGTCGGCATCCTCGTCACCTCCCTCGCCGGCTGTAGTGGGGCTACCGTAGCTGCTGGGAGGGCCGAGCCCGCTCCCTTGCTGCTCGTGGCCGCCGGATGACGCAGATTACGCCGCCTCGTCGTAGACCCCGGTCTACTTAGAGGGGCGGAGGTAGATGGCCTTTGGGGAGGAGGGGGGCCGAGTCGTCCTGCCAACGGCAGGTGCTTGGCCAACTGCTTCTTCTCCTCCTCCAACTTCGAAAAACGCTCCGTCGCATCTTTGACTGCGACCCCAAAGAGGCCGTCGTCAGAGAGGGGGGCGTTCAAGAGAGACGTCCTGTCTGCCTCTTTCATGGAAGTCAAAGACAACCAGAGGTGTCGTTCCCCGACCACCGAAGTGGCCATGGATCTCCCCGCGCAGACTGCGGACGCCTGTGTCAGGTGGAGTATGGCGCCAGAAATTCTGGACGCCTCCTCCACCTCCTCCGGTGCCATCTCCGTCTTACCCGTGGTTAAACGGGACAGAGAGGCCGCCAAGAGGGCAATGTTGTTAGCTGCTGCTACAGCTTGGGCTCCCAACCCAAAAGACTTCTCTAACAGCGACGCTGTGAGTCGGTCCTTCTGGGATGGCAACGTGGCCTTCTTGGAAGAGGGCCATGGGCTCGAACCCGGTACGAGATACGCCGCCATGGCGCTCTCTAACCTGGGGATTCCCTGACCCTGAAGCCTTCCTTCCACTCTCGTGAATGGGAGATACGCTTTTACAGGCGAACGTGCCGCTAAAGGTGCTTCCCACGAGCCTCCAACGTACCTAGCCAAAGAAGGCATGGCAGGAGCCACTGGCTCTGCCGCCTTCCTTGGCCTGGAATAAGGACCGCCCTCCATCATATCAACCTCCGGTGCGGAGGGAAGAGGGGGCAGCTCTATTGCCAGCCGTTGAGCAACTCTCTCAATGAGACCCGGAAAATCCGCTCTCAGAGAGGCTGCAGCGAAAGAGAGAGCTTCTGATCTCTCAGAGCTCGTATCCCCTTCGCTATAGGGACTACAAGCCCTCTCGCTCTCCAAAGGAAAGGGGGGCTTGAAAGTATGAGGGACGGGGTCCGACTGTTCCATTGGAATGCCAGACCCTTCCTCAAAATCCCCATCTTCCCCCGAGTCTGCGCCGTCGGACGACGCCTCTGAAGCAGAGGCTAGTATCGACAACACATCCTCAAGGGGGATGTCCTCCCTGAAAAACGCCCAACGCTGCTTCCTCTCCTTTAAAGAAAGGAGGGCGCAGGAGGCGCACTGGGGACTGCAGACGCCTTCCTTGGCATGCTGGGATCCCAAACACACGAAACATAAGTCGTGGTGGTCACCGGTCGCCATGGAAGTGCATCTGCACTGAGCTCTGAAAAGAGCTTTTGGGGGTGGAAATTCTCCCGGTGTGCTCATTTAGACGACGTTGATGACTGGAATATCAACGGCGTTTTTCGGCCCTGAGTCTTCGTGCTTCGTCTCTTCTTGGCTCTTCAGTCTAGTCATCCAGTCGCTGAAGAAAAAGGGAGGCTGATTGAGGGAGGCACCCCCTCTTATAGGGACACCTGTACTCCTATTGGCTGTAGGTGTGTGCATAATTTTGTCTCAGGCTGCTGCTGCCTTAGGGCAGAGGGTAAACCACTAGGAGCAGAGCTCCCCTATGGGGGCGGAGCTCCACGATATAGAACAAGAACAACAA
>NW_025534979.1:10000-12500 GCF_020615455.1 Coregonus clupeaformis
GGCTTCTGTTATTGCAATACAAACACTACAATCTAATTCTGACCGCTGGGACTGGGATTGTAGAAACGGGAACGAATGGTCAAAAGTAATATATTTTCAGTGTTAATTTTTCTATGTGTAACACCGTAAGTTTCATTTTTTTAAAATAATAGTTTACTTGGACAAACGTGCACGTGCACACACGCACGTGCACGTGCGCACACAATCCTGGTGAAAGTTTAGAAATTAAAACAAGGCAAAGCATGTGAGTCCTAATGACACTCTAATCATCTAGCCTGGGTCTGGAATAAAAACCCACCCTATTCCCTTTATAGTGCACTACTTTAGACCAGAGCAGCTGTGGAACCCAGGTCAAAAGTAGTGCACTACATAGGGAATAGGGGTGCCATTTGGGACGTGGTCCTATCATTTCCCCCTCCTGTAGAATGAGAGAGTGATGAAATATTACCCATCACCCATTGTGATAAACAAGACACTCAGACGTGAACGATGGGACTAGCGTGAGGATCGCTCACCCCTCCTCCGCACCTGGGAAGATTACAATTAGACTGAATCCCCCTCATTATCGCAATGGCAAAAAATAGATTCCATCTCGATGAGACTACCCTGGATAAAAAAGGTTAAGTTAAATAAAAATCAACAATGTGTTGAAATGCTCTGTAGCTCAATTGGTAGAGCACGGCGCTTGTAACGCCAGGGTAGTGGGTTCGATCCCCGGGACCACACATACGTAAAAAATTTATGCACACATGACTGTAAGTTGCTTTGGATAAAAGCGTCTGCTAAATGGCATATTATTATTATTAAATGCAGAACAGACCACAGAGGTGTGATAATACATGTTAGATAATGTGGATGGATTGTCACGTGTGTTTACGTGAGTTATTCTTTCTAAACATTCATACAAGGATCCGTTTACATCTACGCTGTGGTCACATAGCCATAATGCATCGCACAGGTACAGCGCCTTCAAAAAGTATTCATACCCCCTTGACTTATTCTACATTGTGTTGTGTTACAGCTGAATTGAAAATGTATTAAATATGTATATATTTTTTAATCACCCCATCTACAGTTACTATCCCATAATGACAAAGTTATATATATATTTTTTTTTGGGGGGGGGGATGTTTGCACATTTATTAAGAATGAAAAACAGAAATCTAATTTACTTAAGTATTCCCACCACTGAGTCAATACTTTTCAGAAGCACATTTTGGAAGCGATTACAGCTGTGAGTCTTTCTGGGTAAGGCTCTAAGAGCGTTGTACACCTGGATCGGACAATATTTGTACATTATACTTTTTTTAAAAATGTTCAAGCTCTGTCAAGTTGGTTGTTGATCACGGCTAGACAGCCATTTTCAAGTCTTGCCATAGATTTTCAAGACGATTTAAGTCAAAACTGTAACTAGACCACTCAGCAACATTCAACGTCGTCTTGGTAAGCAACTCCAGTGTATATTTGGCCTTGTGTTTTAGGTTATTGTCCTGCTGAAAGGTGAATTTGTCTCCCAGTGTCTGTTGGAAAAGCAAACTGAACAAATACTTATAGAACTTACCTGACGGCTGTACAGAACTTATAGACCTTACCTGACGGCCGTACAGTACTTATAGAACTTACCTGACGGCCGTACAGTACTTATAGAACTTACCTGATGGCTGAACAGAACTTATAGAACTTACCTGACGGCTGAACAGAACTTATAGAACTTACCTGATGGCTGAACAGAACTTATAGAACTTACCTGACGGCTGAACAGAACTTATAGAACTTACCTGACGGCTGTACAGAACTTATAGAACATACCTGACGGCTGAACAGAACTTAGAGAACTAACCTGACGGCTGAACAGAACTTATAGAACTTACCTGATGGCTGAACAGAACTTATAGAACTTACCTGACGGCTGAACAGAACTTATAGAACTTACCTGATGGCTGAACAGAACTTATAGAACTAACCTGACGGCTGAACAGAACTTATAGAACTAACCTGATGGCTGAACAGAACTTATAGAACTAACCTGACGGCTGAACAGAACTTATAGAACTTACCTGACGGCTGAACAGAACTTATAGAACTTACCTGACGGCTGAACAGAACATATAGAACTTACCTGATGGCTGAACAGAACTTATAGAACTTACCTGATGGCTGAACAGAACTTATAGAACTTACCTGATGGCTGAACAGAACTTATAGAACTTACCTGATGGCTGAACAGAACTTATAGAACTAACCTGACGGCTGAACAGAACTTATAGAACTAACCTGACGGCTGAACAGAACTTATAGAACTAACCTGATGGCTGAACAGAACTTATAGAACTAACCTGACGGCTGAACAGAACTTATAGAACTCACCTGACGGCTGAACAGAACATATAGAACTTACCTGACGGCTGAACAGAACTTATAGAACTTAGCTGACGGCTGCCATTTTGTTCAGAATGTAAAAGTCATTTCATGAAGTATGAAGTGAAAGTCAGTTGGGCAG
>NW_025534979.1:17500-77500 GCF_020615455.1 Coregonus clupeaformis
TCTACCCACTCCCAAGCCCCTCTATCTACCCCTCTACCCCTCTACCCACTCCCAAGCCCCTCTATCTACCCCTCTACCCCTCTACCCCTCTACCCCTCTACCCACTCCCAAGCCCCTCTATCTACCCCTCTACCCACTCCCAAGCCCCTCTATCTACCCCTCTACCCCTCTACCCACACCCAAGCCCCTCTATCTACCCCTCTACCCCTCTTCCCACTCCCAAGCCCCTCTATCTACCCCTTTCCCCTCTGCCCCTCTGCTCACTCCCAAGCCCCTCTATCTACCCCTCTACCCCTCTACCCCTCTACCCACACCCAAGCCCCTCTATCTACCCCTCTACCCCTCTACCCACACCCAAGCCCCTCTATCTACCCCTCTACCCCTCTTCCCACTCCCAAGCCCCTCCATCTACCCCTCTACCCCTCTGCCCCTCTGCTCACTCCCAAGCCCCTCTATCTACCCCTCTACCCCTCTGCCCCTCTGCTCACTCCCAAGCAACTCTATCTACCCCTCTACCCCTCTGCCCCTCTGCTCACTCCCAAGCCCCTCTATCTACCCCTCTACCCACTCCCAAGCCCCTCTATCTACCCCTCTACCCACTCCCAAGCCCCTCTATCTACCCCTCTACCCCTCTGCCCACTACCAAGCCCCTCTATCTACCCCTCTACCCACTCCCAATCCCCTCTATCTACCCCTCTACCCCTCTGCTCACTCCCAAGCCCCTCTATCTACCCCTCTACCCCTCTACCCCTCTACCCCTCTGCTCACTCCCAAGCCCCTCTATCTACCCCTCTACTCCTCTTCCCCTCTACCCACTCCCAAGCCCCTCTATCTACCCCTCTGCCCCTCTGCTCAATCCCAAGCCCCTCTATCTACCCCTCTACCCCTCTGCTCACTCCCAAGCCCCTCTATCTACCCCTCTACTCCTCTTCCCCTCTACCCACTCCCAAGCCCCTCTATCTCCCCCTCTACCCCTCTGCTCACTCCCAAGCCCCTCTATCTACCCCTCTACCCCTCTGCCCCTCTACCCTCTCCCAAGCCCCTCTATCTACCCCTCTGCCCCTCTACCCACTCCCAAGCCCCTCTCTCTACCCCTCTACCCCTCTGCCCCTCTTCCCACCCCCAAGCCCTTCTATCTACCCCTCGTCCCACCCCCAAGTTAAAAGGAAATCTGGAGGGAGAAAAAGGTGAGCGAATACCCCGAGATGGTGCAGTGTTGTGTAATCTGACAGACGGTGCAGTGGTGTGTAGTCTGACAGACGGTGCAGTGGTGTGTAGTCTGACAGACGGTGCAGTGGTGTGTAGTCTGACAGATGGTGCAGTGGTGTGTAGTCTGACAGATGGTGCAGTGGTGTGTTTTTCTGACAGATGGTGCAGTGGTGTGTAGTCTGACAGACGGTGCAGTGGTGTGTAGTCTGACAGACGGTGCAGTGGTGTGTAGTCTGACAGATGGTGCAGTGGTGTGTAGTCTGACAGATGGTGCGGTGGTGTGTAGTCTGACAGATGGTGCAGTGGTGTTTAGTCTGACAGACGGTGCAGTGGTGTTTAGTCTGACAGATGGTGCAGTGGTGTGTAGTCTGACAGACGGTGCAGTGGTGTGTAGTCTGACAGACGGTGCAGTGGTGTGTAGTCTGACAGACGGTGCCGTGGTGTGTAGTCTGACAGACTGTGCAGTGGTGTGTAGTCTGACAGACGGTGCAGTGGTGTGTAGTCTGACAGACGGTGTAGTGGTGTGTAGTCTGACAGACGGTGCAGTGGTGTGTAGTCTGACAGACGGTGCAGTGGTGTGTAGTCTGACAGACGGTGCAGTGGCTCACTGGAATGAGCACTGCGTACCAAATGGCCCCTCGGGGCTCTGGTCAACAGCAGTTCACTATTTACAGTAGAAACCCATGTTTACCTTTTAAGAATTACTTTTTCAAAAACAAAGAGAATTAATTTTCCAGTGACAATTATTGACTTTGTAAAATTTTCACAGCTTATATAACCGTCCATTAAGAGTGCAATTAACATAAAACAGAGTAAGTAAACATTTGGCATTTATTGTTGAACTTATGCTGTGTTCAGCAAAATAAGTTAATTGGCACTCCAAAAAAACAGCTCGTTTCTCCTCCTGAATTACAATACAAGGTCTCTCGGTGGGCTGGTGTCTGCTCTGCATGCATGGATGTTTTTATAACAGGACTCAGTGTACAAGATACTAACACTTTTTTTGGGGCCTGTGTCCCAATTGGCACCCTAATCCATGTGCAGTGCCCTACATTTGGCCAGAGTAGTGCACTAAATAGAGATTAGGGTGCCATTGGGGACACATGCTTTGTCTCCTCAATAGATGGAACATTTATTTTCTGTATGAAAGTCAAAGAGCAATTAAAGCTGTGAACAAAACTCTTCGGAATTCAAAAAGCCGCTTTTTGAACGTCAGAATATGTCACAGAAGACTATTTAATTTGGACTAATTGGTCTTATAGTGACATATTGACATACTGTGGGCCATTATCGGGCCTATTATAGTGAGATAGATATTATTAATAATTATTGGACCTATTATAATGAGAGACATTATTAATCATTATTGGACCTATTATAGTGAGAGACATGTTATTAATCATTATTGGGAATTTTAAAGTGAGAGATCCATGTCAATGAATGTTATCCATGTCAATGAATACTGCTGTCTGTCTGCATGACTTGAAAGAACACAAAGTCTGAATCCCAAATGGCACCCTATTCCCTATAAAGTGCAGTACTATTGCCCAGGGCCCTATGTCTCCAGATCCCTAACCCTAGCCCTATGTCTCCAGATCCCTAACCCTAGCCCTATGTCTCCAGATCCCTAACCCTATGTCTCCAGATCCCTAACCCTAGCCCTATGTCTCCAGATCCCTAACCCTAACCCTATGTCTCCAGATCCCTAACCCTAGCCCTATATCTCCAGATCCCTAACCCTAGCCCAATGTCTCCAGATCCCTAACCCTAGCCCCATGTCTCCAGATCCCTAACCCTAGCCCTATGTCTCCAGATCCCTAACCCTAGCCCCATGTCTCCAGATCCCTAACCCTAGCCCTATGTCTCCAGGTCCCTTTCCTAGCCCTATATCTCCAGATCCCTAACCCTAGCCCTATATCTCCAGATCCCTAACCCTAGCCCAATGTTTCCAGATCCCTAACCCTAGCCCTATATCTCCAGATCCCTAACCCTAGCCCTATGTCTCCAGATCCCTAACCCTAGCCCTATGTCTCCAGATCCCTAACCCTAGCTCTATATCTCCAGATCCCTAACCCTAGCCCAATGTCTCCAGATCCCTAACCCTAGCCCTATATCTCCAGATCCCTAACCCTAGCCCTATGTCTCCAGATCCCTAACCCTAGCCCTATGTCTCCAGATCCCTAACCCTAGCCCTATATCTCCAGATCCCTAACCCTAGCCCAATGTCTCCAGATCCCTAACCCTAGCCCAATGTCTCCAGATCCCTAACCCTAGCCCTATGTCTCCAGATCCCTAACCCTAGCCCTATATCTCCAGATCCCTAACCCTAGCCCTATGTCTCCAGATCCCTAACCCTAGCCCTATGTCTCCAGATCCCTAACCCTAGCCCTATGTCTCCAGATCCTTAACCCTAGCCCTATGTCTCCAGATCCTTAACCCTAGCCCTATGTCTCCAGATCCCTAACCCTAGCCCTATATCTCCAGATCCCTAACCCTAGCCCTATATCTCCAGATCCCTAACCCTAGCCCTATGTCTCCAGATCCCTAACCCTAGCCCTATATCTCCAGATCCCTAACCCTAGCCCTGTATCTTCAGATCCCTAACCCTAGCCCTATATCTCCAGATCCCTAACCCTAGCCCTATTTCTCCAGATCCCTAACCCTAGCCCTATGTCTCCATATCCCTAACCCTAGCCCTATGTCTCCAGATCCCAGCCCTATGTCTCCAGATCCCTAACCCTAGCCCTATATCTCCAGATCCCTAACCCTAGCCCTATGTCTCCAGATCCCTAACCCTAGCCCTATGTCTCCAGATCCCTAACCCTAGCCCTATGTCTCCAGATCCCTAACCCTAGCCTTATGTCTCCAGATCCCTAACCCTAGCCCTATGGCTACTGGTCAAAAGTAATGCACTATATAAGGAAAAGGGTGTCATTTGGAACCTTTGCAAGGGTTCATTCTGCCACGGTGACCAGAGCCCAATGCTAGTAGTAGGATGTATTTTGAGCTGGTTGCATGAGTTATTATTGTAGTGTGTGACACAGTCAGCCAATAAGGGATGTTTGCCATGGCTCTGGAAACAAAGAATAATCACAGAGTGTACTGAAGTTACCTCACTTAGTAACGGATAATATCAGAACTGGGATTCTTTGTCTCTCTCTCTCTCTCTCTCTCTCTCTCTCTCTCTCTCTCTCTCTCTCTCTCTCTCTCTCTCTCTCTCTCTCTCTCTCTCTCTCTCTCTTCCTCTCTGTTTCTCTCCCTCTGCCACCCACCAACGTGCTTCCATCTTAATACCACTCAGCATATTCTTCAATTTCCCCGTCGGCATACACAATCCTTTCTTCTGATAAGAAGACATTAAATAAGCCGCCAGAAAAAAAAAAATTACTTTGCAAAGAGAGAAATGAAAATCGGAGATATTCTATCTAACACACAGGGCCTTAACTTTCAGCTGCACTGACAGACATCCCAAAAGCTCTTTTGAAGACATCTACGCACAATTTGTCTCCTCTTCTCTCCTGCCCTCCATCTCTCTCTTTCTCTCTATCTTTCTCCCTCTCTCTCTCTCTCTCTCTCACACCATCTTCTCTGTACTTTCTCTCGTTCCTTCCGTACCCCCTTCACTCAGTGCAATTCCATTGCAGTTTGAGTTGAATGACCATGAGATTTGTCAGACTCTTAAACAGCTTTGGCCTGATACTATCCTGTCACCTGACTCCATTTTCTAACCCTCCCAGTCATTTCGTCCCACATAAAAAAAAACCCACTACAGTTTACTATAGAATACTGCAGTACTTAGTATAGATTTCAGCTGTAAATTGCAGTGTACTGTGGAATACTATACTACACATTGTAGTATCTCTCGATCATTTGTAGTACTTAATATAGAATATTGTAGTATACTGTAGAATTATATAGTAAACAATACAGTATTATCCATGTCACGCCCTGACTCAGGGGACTCGTATATGTTGAGTCAGGATGTGTATGTTCTATGTTGTATATTTCTACGTTGAGATTCTAGTATGTCTATTTCTATGTTGGCCGGTGTGGTTCCCAATCAGAGGCAGCTGTTGCTCGTTGTCTCTGATTGGGGACCATACTTAGGCAGCCTTTTGGCACTAGTTAGTTGTGGGATCTTGTTCCGTGTTAAGGTATGTTGTGTGGTGCTGCCTTGGACTTCACGGTTCGTTTTGTTTGTTATTTTGTCGTTGTGTTTGATATTTAATAAACATGTACGCATTTCACGCTGCGCCTTGGTCCGTCCCGTCGATAAGCGATCGTGACAGAAGATCCCACCAAATGAGGACCAAGCAGCATGTTCAGGAGCAAACGCCGGGAATTCAACAGGAGGTTACATTAGTAGATGTCCTCCTCGGTTGGGGGAGAATTACGGAGGAGGAGGCCGTCCGTTACCGGAAGGCGATGAAGGAGGATGCCCAGGTAGGAGAGGAGAAACGGCGCCAACAGTGCCGACGACGGAGACCCGAGAGGCAACCCCAATAACATTTTTTTTGGGGGGGGGCACACGGTGTGGACGACGAGGCAGCAGGAGGCCGTTAAAGGGCGGATCTGCAGGTTAGGAGAGGAGGCCACCATGTTACGGGGGCTATTGGTTCAGAGGGAGCAGGAGTTATTCGGTCAGAGGGAGGAGCTACAGGAGGCTAGAAGAGAGAAGGAAGGTGTAGAGGCACGGCGAGAGGAGCTGGTTAGGCAGCAGAAGGAGCGGGGGTTAATAAAGGAACCCAGTCCCGCTCCTCGCACCAAGCAAGTGGTGCGTGTCGCCAGTCCGGTCCGGCCCGTTCCTGCTTCCCGCACTAAGCCAGTGGTGTGTGTTCCCAGTACGGTTCGGTCCGTTCCTGCCCCTCGCACCAAGCCAGTGGTGCACGTCGCCAGCCCGGCCCGGCCTGTTCCTGCCCCTCGCACCAAGCCAGTGGTGCGCGTCGCCAGCCCGGTCCGGCCTGTTCCTGCCCCTCCCACCAAGCCAGTGGTGCACGTCGCCAGCCCGGCCCGGCCTGTTCCTGCCCCCCGCACCAAGCCAGTGGTGCGCGTCGCCAGCCCGGCCTGGCCTGTTCCTGCTCCCCGCACCAAGCCAGTGGTGCGCGTCGCCAGCCCGGTCCGGCCCATTCCTGCTCCCCGCACCAAGCCAGTGGTGCGTGTGTCCAGTCCGTCACGGCCCGTGCCTGTTCCACCGGTGCCTGGTCCGGCACCGGTCAGCTGCTCCACTCCGGAGCCAGAAGAGTCCGCTTCACCGGGGTCCAGTCCAGCTCCGGTCAGCGGCTCCACTCCGGAGCCAGAGCAGTCCGCTCCACCGGTGCCTGATCCAGCTCCGGTCAGCTGCTCCACTCCGGAGCCAGAGCAGTCTGCTACACCGGGGTCCAGTCCAAATCCGGTCAGCGGCTCCAGTCCAGACCCAGACGTCAGCCCCTCTCCAGGTTCGGGGCCTCCCACACCAGGGTCCAGACAGGGCTTGGTACTTCGTGGGAGAAAGGAGAGGGGAAGCAGCGCGCCGAGGTCCAGACCAGACCAGGGGCGCAACAGGGAGGCGGAGAGTAAGTGGTCGTCACGCCCTAAGCCGGATCCGCCTCCGAGGCGGAATGGCCACCCGGCCCCTACCCTGTTATGTTTATGTTGTGCGGTCGGAGTCTGCACCTTTGGGGGGTACTGTCACGCCCTGACTCTGGGGACTCGTATATGTTGAGTCAGGGTGTGTATGTTCTATGTTGTATATTTATATGTTGAGATTCTAGTATGTCTATTTCTATGTTGGCCGGTGTGGTTCCCAATCAGAGGCAGCTGTTGCTCGTTGTCTCTGATTGGGGACCATACTTAGGCAGCCTTTTGGCACTAGTTAGTTGTGGGATCTTGTTCCGTCTTAAGGTATGTTGTGTGGTGCTGCCTTGGACTTCACGGTTTGTTTTGTTTTGTTTGTTATTTTGTCGTTGTGTTTGATATTTAATAAACATGTACGCATATCACGCTGCGCCTTGGTCCGTCCCGTCTGTAAGCGAACGTGACAATCCACAACAACAACAAAAACACTACAGTAAATACTACAGTATACTACAGTCCACAAATAGTATTCCTATCACAGTATACATTATAGTGTTTTTTCATGTGGGGTGTCAGCGTGCCAGTCCTATTGGTGAAATGCCACTTATTCAATGAGTTCCCACAGCTCTAATCAGGTTAGACATTTAGATGGATCACAGTGAAAACCTACAGCATAGCAACAGCCTAGGTCTGCCTCTCTAGGGTCCCCTGTCAGGGGAAAACAGACAGGAAACAATTAACGACACGGTTTGTTTGTTCTGGACCCTAAACATGTTTATTCTTACCCCCTAGGGGTATCTATACCACATACAGTGGGGAAAAAAAGTATTTAGTCAGCCACCAATTATGCAAGTTCTCCCACTTAAAAAGATGAGAGGCCTGTAATTTTCATCATAGGTACACGTCAACTATGACAGACAAAATGAGGAAAAAAAATCCAGAAAATCACATTGTAGGATTTTTAATGAATTTATTTGCAAATTATGGTGGAAAATAAGTATTTGGTCAGTAACAAAAGTTTCTCAATACTTTGTTATATACCCTTTGTTGGCAATGACACAGGTCAAACGTTTTCTGTAAGTCTTCACAAGGTTTTCACACACTGTTGCTGGTATTTTGGCCCATTCCGCCATGCAGATCTCCTCTAGAGCAGTGATGTTTTGGGGCTGTCGCTGGGCAACACGGACTTTCAACTCCCTCCAAAGATTTTCTATGGGGTTGAGATCTGGAGACTGGCTAGGCCACTCCAGGACCTTGAAATACTTCTTACGAAGCCACTCCTTCATTGCCTGGGCGGTGTGTTTGGAATCATTGTCATGCTGAAAGACCCAGCCACGTTTCATCTTCAATGCGCTTGCTGATGGAAGGAGGTTTTCACTCAAAATCTCACGATACATGGCCCCATTCATTCTTTCCTTTACATGGATCAGTCGTCCTGGTCCCTTTGCAGAAAAACACCCCCAAAGCATGATGTTTCCACCTCCATGCTTCACAGTAGGTATGGTGTTCTTTGGATGCAACTCAGCATTCTTTGTCCTCCAAACACGACAAGTTGAGTTTTTACCAAAAAGTTATATTTTGGTTTCATCTGACCATATGACATTCTCCCAATCCTCTTCTGGATCATCCAAATGTACTCTAGCAAACTTCAGATGGGCCTGGACATGTACTGGCTTAAGCAGGGGGACACGTCTGGCACTGCAGGATTTGAGTCCCTGGCGGCGTAGTGTGTTACTGATGGTAGGCTTTGTTACTTTGGTCCCAGCTCTCTGTAGGTCATTCACTAGGTCCCCCCGTGTGGTTCTGGGATTTTTGCTCACCGTTCTTGTGATCATTTTGACCCCACGGGGTGAGATCTTGCGTGGAGCCCCAGATCGAGGGAGATTATCAGTGGTCTTGTATGTCTTCCATTTCCTAATAATTGCTCCCACAGTTGATTTCTTCAAACCAAGCTGCTTACCTATTGCAGATTCAGTCTTCCCAGCCTGGTGCAGGTCTACAATTTTGTTTCTGGTGTCCTTTGACAGCTCTTTGGTCTTGGCCATAGTGGAGTTTGGAGTGTGACTGTTTGAGGTTGTGGACAGGTGTCTTTTATACTGATAACAAGTTCAAACAGGTGCCATTAATACAGGTAACGAGTGGAGGACAGAGGAGCCTCTTAAAGAAGAAGTTACAGGTCTGTGAGAGCCAGAAATCTTGCTTGTTTGTAGGTGACCAAATACTTATTTTCCACCATAATTTGCAAATAAATTCATAAAAAATCCTACAATGTGGTTTTCTGGATTTTTCTTTTTCAATTTGTCTGTCATAGTTGACGTGTACCTATGATGAAAATTACATGCCTCTCTCATCTTTTTAAGTGGGAGAACTTGCACAATTGGTGGCTGACTAAATACTTTTTTCCCCCACTGTACATGTATCACTCCTGATCAATGAGCTTTCAGCTCCATCTGTTGTTATGTCACTAGTATATACATCTGTTGTTATGTCACTAGTCTCTCCATCTGTTGTTATGTCACTAGTCTCTCCATCTGTTGTTATGTCACTAGTCTCTACATCTGTTGTTATGTCACTAGTCTCTCCATCTGTTGTTATGTCACTAGTCTCTCCATCTGTTGTTATGTCACTAGTCTCTCCATCTGTTGTTATGTCACTAGTCTCTCCATCTGTTGTTATGTCACTAGTCTCTACATCTGTTGTTATGTCACTAGTCTATCCATCTGTTGTTATGTCACTAGTCTCTACATCTGTTGTTATGTCACTAGTCTCTCCATCTGTTGTTATGTCACTAGTCTATACATATGTTGTTATGTCACTAGTCTCTCCATCTGTTGTTATGTCACTAGTCTCTCCATCTGTTGTTATGTCACTAGTCTCTCCATCTGTTGTTATGTCACTAGTCTCTCCATCTGTTGTTATGTCACTAGTCTCTCCATCTGTTGTTATGTCACTAGTCTCTCCATCTGTTGTTATGTCACTAGTCTCTACATCTGTTGTTATGTCACTAGTCTATCCATCTGTTGTTATGTCACTAGTCTCTCCATCTGTTGTTATGTCACTAGTCTCTACATCTGTTGTTATGTCACTAGTCTCTACATCTGTTGTTATGTCACTAGTCTATACATCTGTTGTTATGTCACTAGTCTCTACATATGTTATGTCACTAGTCTCTCCATCTGTTGTTATGTCACTAGTCTCTCCATCTGTTGTTATGTCACTAGTCTCTCCATCTGTTGTTATGTCACTAGTCTCTCCATCTGTTGTTATGTCACTAGTCTCTCCATCTGTTGTTATGTCACTAGTCTCTCCATCTGTTGTTATGTCACTAGTCTCTCCATATGTTGTTATGTCACTAGTCTCTCCATCTGTTGTTATGTCACTAGTCTCTCCATCTGTTGTTATGTCACTAGTCTCTCCATCTGTTGTTATGTCACTAGTCTCTCCATCTGTTGTTATGTCACTAGTCTCTACATCTGTTGTTATGTCACTAGTCTCTCCATCTGTTGTTATGTCACTAGTCTCTCCATCTGTTGTTATGTCACTAGTCTCTACATCTGTTGTTATGTCACTAGTCTATCCATCTGTTGTTATGTCACTAGTCTCTACATCTGTTGTTATGTCACTAGTCTCTCCATCTGTTGTTATGTCACTAGTCTTTACATCTGTTGTTATGTCACTAGTCTCTCCATCTGTTGTTATGTCACTAGTCTCTCCATCTGTTGTTATGTCACCAGTCTCTCCATCTGTTGTTATGTCACTAGTCTATCCATCTGTTGTTATGTCACTAGTCTCTCCATCTGTTGTTATGTCACTAGTCTCTCCATCTGTTGTTATGTCACTAGTCTTTACATCTGTTGTTATGTCACTAGTCTCTCCATCTGTTGTTATGTCACTAGTCTCTCCATCTGTTGTTATGTCACTAGTCTCTCCATCTGTTGTTATGTCACTAGTCTCTCCATCTGTCGTTATGTCACTAGTCTCTCCATCTGTTGTTATGTCACTAGTCTCTCCATCTGTTGTTATGTCACTAGTCTCTCCATCTGTTGTTATGTCACTAGTCTTTACATCTGTTGTTATGTCACTAGTCTCTCCATCTGTTGTTATGTCACTAGTCTCTCCATCTGTTGTTATGTCACTAGTCTCTCCATCTGTTGTTATGTCACTAGTCTTTACATCTGTTGTTATGTCACTAGTCTCTCCATCTGTTGTTATGTCACTAGTCTCTCCATCTGTTGTTATGTCACTAGTCTCTCCATCTGTTGTTATGTCACTAGTCTCTCCATCTGTTGTTATGTCACTAGTCTCTCCATCTGTTGTTATGTCACTAGTCTCTCCATCTGTTGTTATGTCACTAGTCTCTCCATCTGTTGTTATGTCACTAGTCTCTCCATCTGTTGTTATGTCACTAGTCTCTCCATCTGTTGTTATGTCACTAGTCTCTCCATATGTTGTTATGTCACTAGTCTCTCCATCTGTTGTTATGTCACTAGTCTCTCCATCTGTTGTTATGTCACTAGTCTCTCCATCTGTTGTTATGTCACTAGTCTCTCCATCTGTTGTTATGTCACTAGTCTCTCCATCTGTTGTTATGTCACTAGTCTCTCCATCTGTTGTTATGTCACTAGTCTCTCCATCTGTTGTTATGTCACTAGTCTCTCCATCTGTTGTTATGTCACTAGTCTCTCCATCTGTTGTTATGTCACTAGTCTCTCCATCTGTTGTTATGTCAATAGTCTCTCCATCTGTTGTTATGTCACTAGTCTCTCCATCTGTTGTTATGTCACTAGTCTCTCCATCTGTTGTTATGTCACTAGTCTCTCCATCTGTTGTTATGTTACTAGTCTCTCCATCTGTTGTTATGTCACTAGTCTCTAGTAGGGCCCAACCAGTCAGCATCCAGTAGGGGCCAGGACTTGACAAGGTATAACTTACCAACAGGAAGGTGATAACCTGTTCCACCCTATCCTACCAACAGGAAGGTCTAAGGTGATAACCTGTTCCACCCTATCCTACCAACAGTAAGGTGATAACCTGTTCCACACTATCCTACCAACAGTAAGGTCTAAGGTGATAACCTGTTCCACCCTATCCTACCAACAGTAAGGTGATAACCTGTTCCACCCTATCCTACCAACAGTAAGGTGATAACCTGTTCCACCCTATCCTACCAACAGAAGGTCTAAGGTGATAACCTGTTCCACCCTATCCTACCAACAGTAAGGTTCCACCCTATCCTACCAACAGTAAGGTCTAAGGTGATAACCTGTTCTACCCTATCCTACCAACAGTCTAAGGTGATAACCTGTTCCACCCTATCCTACCAACAGTAAGGTGATAACCTGTTCCACCCTATCCTACCAACAGTAAGGTGATAACCTGTTCCACCCTATCCTACCAAGAGTAAGGTGATAACCTGTTCCACCCTATCCTACCAACAGTAAGGTGATAACCTGTTCCACCCTATCCTACCAACAGTAAGGTGATAACCTGTTCCACCCTATCCTACCAACAGTAAGGTCTAAGGTGATAACCTGTTCCACCCTATCCTACCAACAGTAAGGTCTAAGGTGATAACCTGTTCCACCCTATCCTACCAACAGTAAGGTGATAACCTGTTCCACCCTATCCTACCAACAGTAAGGTGATAACCTGTTCCACCCTATCCTACCAACAGTAAGGTCTAAGGTGATAACCTGTTCCACCCTATCCTACCAACAGTAAGGTGATAACCTGTTCCACCCTATCCTACCAACAGTAAGGTCTAAGGTGATAACCTGTTCCACCCTATCCTACCAACAGTAAGGTCTAAGGTGATAACCTGTTCCACCCTATCCTACCAACAGGAAGGTGATAACCTGTTCCACCCTTCCCTAACAACAGGAAGGTGATAACCTGTTCCACCCTATCCTACCAACAGTAAGGTGATAACCTGTTCCACCCTATCCTACCAACAGTAAGGTGATAACCTGTTCCACCCTATCCTACCAACAGTAAGGTCTAAGGTGATAACCTGTTCCACCCTATCCTACCAACAGTAAGGTGATAACCTGTTCCACCCTATCCTACCAACAGTAAGGTGATAACCTGTTCCACCCTATCCTACCAACAGTAAGGTGATAACCTGTTCCACCCTATCCTACCAACAGTAAGGTGATAACCTGTTCCACCCTATCCTACCAACAGTAAGGTCTAAGGTGATAACCTGTTCCACCCTATCCTACCAACAGTAAGGTCTAAGGTGATAACCTGTTGCACCCTATCCTACCAACAGTAAGGTGATAACCTGTTCCACCCTATCCTACCAACAGTAAGGTGATAACCTGTTCCACCCTATCCTACCAACAGTAAGGTCTAAGGTGATAACCTGTTCCACCCTATCCTACCAACAGTAAGGTGATAACCTGTTCCACCCTTCCCTAACAACAGTAAGGTCTACGGTGATAACCTGTTCCACCCTATCCTACCAACAGTAAGGTGATAACCTGTTCCACCCTATCCTACCAACAGTAAGGTGATAAACTGTTCCACCCTATCCTACCAACAGTAAGGTGATAACCTGTTCCACCCTATCCTACCAACAGGAAGGTGATAACCTGTTCCACCCTATCCTACCAACAGTAAGGTGATAACCTGTTCCATCCTATCCTACCAACAGTAAGGTGATAACCTGTTCCACCCTATCCTACCAACAGTAAGGTGATAACCTGTTCCACCCTATCCTACCAACAGTAAGGTGATAAACTGTTCCACCCTATCCTACCAACAGTAAGGTGATAACCTGTTCCACCCTATCCTACCAACAGTAAGGTGATAACCTGTTCCACCCTATCCTACCAACAGGAAGGTGATAACCTGTTCCACCCTATCCTACCAACAGTAAGGTCTAAGGTGATAACCTGTTCCACCCTATCCTACCAACAGTAAGGTGATAACCTGTTCCACCCTTCCCTAACAACAGTAAGGTGATAACCTGTTCCACCCTATCCTACCAACAGTAAGGTGATAACCTGTTCCACCCTATCCTACCAACAGTAAGGTCTAAGGTGATAATCTGTTCCACCCTATCCTACCAACAGTAAGGTGATAACCTGTTCCACCCTTCCCTAACAACAGTAAGGTGATAACCTGTTCCACCCTATCCTACCAACAGGAAGGTCTAAGGTGATAACCTGTTCCACCCTATCCTACCAACAGTAAGGTCTAAGGTGATAACCTGTTCCACCCTATCCTACCAACAGTAAGGTGATAACCTGTTCTACCCTATCCTACCAACAGTAAGGTGATAACCTGTTCCACCCTATCCTACCAACAGTAAGGTCTAAGGTGATAACCTGTTCCACCCTATCCTACCAACAGTAAGGTGATAACCTGTTCCACCCTATCCTACCAACAGGAAGGTGATAACCTGTTCCACCCTATCCTACCAACAGTAAGGTCTAAGGTGATAACCTGTTCCACCCTATCCTACCAACAGTAAGGTCTAAGGTGATAACCTGTTCCACCCTATCCTACCAACAGTAAGGTCTAAGGTGATAACCTGTTCCACCCTATCCTACCAACAGTAAGGTCTAAGGTGATAACCTGTTCCACCCTATCCTACCAACAGTAAGGTGATAACCTGTTCCACCCTATCCTACCAACAGGAAGGTGATAACCTGTTCCACCCTATCCTACCAACAGTAAGGTGATAACCTGTTCCACCCTATCCTACCAACAGTAAGGTCTAAGGTGATAACCTGTTCCACCCTATCCTACCAACAGGAAGGTGATAACCTGTTCCACCCTATCCTACCAACAGTAAGGTGATAACCTGTTCCACCCTATCCTACCAACAGTAAGGTGATAACCTGTTCCACCCTATCCTACCAACAGTAAGGTGATAACCTGTTCCACCCTATCCTACCAACAGTAAGGTCTAAGGTGATAACCTGTTCCACCCTATCCTACCAACAGTAAGGTGATAACCTGTTCCACCCTATCCTACCAACAGTAAGGTGATAACCTGTTCCACCCTATCCTACCAACAGTAAGGTGATAACCTGTTCCACCCTATCCTACCAACAGTAAGGTGATAACCTGTTCCACCCTATCCTACCAACAGTAAGGTCTAAGGTGATAACCTGTTCCACCCTATCCTACCAACAGTAAGGTCTAAGGTGATAACCTGTTCCACCCTATCCTACCAACAGTAAGGTGATAACCTGTTCCACCCTATCCTACCAACAGTAAGGTGATAACCTGTTCCACCCTATCCTACCAACAGTAAGGTCTAAGGTGATAACCTGTTCCACCCTATCCTACCAACAGTAAGGTGATAACCTGTTCCACCCTTCCCTAACAACAGTAAGGTCTACGGTGATAACCTGTTCCACCCTATCCTACCAACAGTAAGGTGATAACCTGTTCCACCCTATCCTACCAACAGTAAGGTGATAACCTGTTCCACCCTATCCTACCAACAGTAAGGTGATAACCTGTTCCACCCTATCCTACCAACAGGAAGGTGATAACCTGTTCCACCCTATCCTACCAACAGTAAGGTGATAACCTGTTCCACCCTTCCCTAACAACAGTAAGGTGATAACCTGTTCCACCCTATCCTACCAACAGTAAGGTGATAACCTGTTCCACCCTATCCTACCAACAGTAAGGTGATAAACTGTTCCACCCTATCCTACCAACAGTAAGGTGATAACCTGTTCCACCCTATCCTACCAACAGTAAGGTGATAACCTGTTCCACCCTATCCTACCAACAGGAAGGTGATAACCTGTTCCACCCTATCCTACCAACAGTAAGGTCTAAGGTGATAACCTGTTCCACCCTATCCTACCAACAGTAAGGTGATAACCTGTTCCACTCTTCCCTAACAACAGTAAGGTGATAACCTGTTCCACCCTATCCTACCAACAGTAAGATGATAATCTGTTCCACCCTATCCTACCAACAGTAAGGTCTAAGGTGATAACCTGTTCCACCCTATCCTACCAACAGTAAGGTGATAACCTGTTCCACCCTTCCCTAACAACAGTAAGGTGATAACCTGTTCCACCCTATCCTACCAACAGGAAGGTCTAAGGTGATAACCTGTTCCACCCTATCCTACCAACAGTAAGGTCTAAGGTGATAACCTGTTCCACCCTATCCTACCAACAGTAAGGTGATAACCTGTTCTACCCTATCCTACCAACAGTAAGGTGATAACCTGTTCCACCCTATCCTACCAACAGTAAGGTCTAAGGTGATAACCTGTTCCACCCTATCCTACCAACAGTAAGGTGATAACCTGTTCCACCCTATCCTACCAACAGGAAGGTGATAACCTGTTCCACCCTATCCTACCAACAGTAAGGTCTAAGGTGATAACCTGTTCCACCCTATCCTACCAACAGTAAGGTCTAAGGTGATAAACTGTTCCACCCTATCCTACCAACAGTAAGGTCTACGGTGATAACCTGTTCCACCCTATCCTACCAACAGTAAGGTCTAAGGTGATAACCTGTTCCACCCTATCCTACCAACAGTAAGGTGATAACCTGTTCCACCCTATCCTACCAACAGGAAGGTGATAACCTGTTCCACCCTATCCTACCAACAGTAAGGTGATAACCTGTTCCACCCTATCCTACCAACAGTAAGGTCTAAGGTGATAACCTGTTCCACCCTATCCTACCAACAGGAAGGTGATAATCTGTTCCACCCTATCCTACCAACAGTAAGGTGATAACCTGTTCCACCCTATCCTACCAACAGTAAGGTGATAACCTGTTCCACCCTATCCTACCAACAGTAAGGTGATAACCTGTTCCACCCTATCCTACCAACAGTAAGGTGATAACCTGTTCCACCCTATCCTACCAACAGTAAGGTGATAACCTGTTCCACCCTATCCTACCAACAGTAAGGTGATAACCTGTTCCACCCTATCCTACCAACAGTAAGGTCTAAGGTGATAACCTGTTCCACCCTATCCTACCAACAGTAAGGTCTAAGGTGATAACCTGTTCCACCCTATCCTACCAACAGTAAGGTGATAACCTGTTCCACCCTATCCTACCAACAGTAAGGTGATAACTTGTTCCACCCTATCCTACCAACAGTAAGGTGATAACCTGTTCCACCCTATCCTACCAACAGTAAGGTGATAACCTGTTCCACCCTATCCTACCAACAGTAAGGTGATAACCTGTTCCACCCTATCCTACCAACAGTAAGGTGATAACCTGTTCCACCCTATCCTACCAACAGTAAGGTGATAACCTGTTCCACCCTATCCTACCAACAGTAAGGTGATAACCTGTTCCACCCTATCCTACCAACAGTAAGGTGATAACCTGTTCCACCCTATCCTACCAACAGTAAGGTGATAACCTGTTCCACCCTATCCTACCAACAGTAAGGTCTAAGGTGATAACCTGTTCCACCCTATCCTACCAACAGTAAGGTCTAAGATGATAACCTGTTCCATCCTATCCTACCAACAGTAAGGTCTAAGGTGATAACCTGTTCCACCCTATCCTACCAACAGTAAGGTGATAACCTGTTCCACCCTATCCTACCAACAGTAAGGTCTAAGGTGATAACCTGTTCCACCCTATCCTACCAACAGTAAGGTCTAAGGTGATAACCTGTTCCATCCTATCCTACCAACAGTAAGGTGATAACCTGTTCCACCCTATCCTACCAACAGTAAGGTGATAACCTGTTCCACCCTATCCTACCAACAGTAAGGTGATAATCTGTTCCACCCTATCCTACCAACAGTAAGGTCTAAGGTGATAACCTGTTCCACCCTATCCTACCAACAGTAAGGTGATAACCTGTTCCACCCTATCCTACCAACAGTAAGGTGATAACCTGTTCCACCCTTCCCTAACAACAGTAAGGTGATAACCTGTTCCACCCTATCCTACCAACAGTAAGGTGATAACCTGTTCCACCCTATCCTACCAACAGGAAGGTGATAACCTGTTCCACCCTATCCTACCAACAGGAAGGTGATAACCTGTTCCACCCTATCCTACCAACAGTAAGGTGATAACCTGTTCCACCCTATCCTACCAACAGGAAGGTGATAACCTGTTCCACCCTATCCTACCAACAGTAAGGTCTAAGGTGATAACCTGTTCCACCCTATCCTACCAACAGTAAGGTGATAATCTGTTCCACCCTATCCTACCAACAGTAAGGTCTAAGGTGATAACCTGTTCCACCCTATCCTACCAACAGTAAGGTGATAACCTGTTCCACCCTATCCTACCAACAGGAAGGTGATAACCTGTTCCACCCTATCCTACCAACAGTAAGGTCTAAGGTGATAACCTGTTCCACACTATCCTACCAACAGTAAGGTCTAAGGTGATAACCTGTTCCATCCTATCCTACCAACAGTAAGGTGATAACCTGTTCCACCCTATCCTACCAACAGTAAGGTGATAACCTGTTCCACCCTATCCTACCAACAGTAAGGTGATAACCTGTTCCACCCTATCCTACCAACAGTAAGGTGATAACCTGTTCTACCCTATCCTACCAACAGTAAGGTGATAACCTGTTCCACCCTATCCTACCAACAGTAAGGTGATAACCTGTTCCACCCTATCCTACCAACAGGAAGGTGATAACCTGTTCCACCCTATCCTACCAACAGTAAGGTCTAAGGTGATAACCTGTTCCACACTATCCTACCAACAGTAAGGTCTAAGGTGATAACCTGTTCCATCCTATCCTACCAACAGTAAGGTGATAACCTGTTCCACCCTATCCTACCAACAGTAAGGTGATAACCTGTTCCACCCTATCCTACCAACAGTAAGGTGATTACCTGTTCCACCCTATCCTACCAACAGTAAGGTGATAACCTGTTCCACCCTTCCCTAACAACAGTAAGGTGATAACCTGTTCCACCCTATCCTACCAACAGGAAGGTGATAACCTGTTCCACCCTATCCTACCAACAGTAAGGTGATAACCTGTTCCACCCTATCCTACCAACAGTAAGGTGATAACCTGTTCCACCCTATCCTACCAACAGTAAGGTCTAAGGTGATAACCTGTTCCACCCTATCCTACCAACAGGAAGGTGATAACCTGTTCCACCCTATCCTACCAACAGTAAGGTGATAACCTGTTCCACCCTTCCCTAACAACAGTAAGGTGATAACCTGTTCCACCCTATCCTACCAACAGTAAGGTCTAAGGTGATAACCTGTTCCACACTATCCTACCAACAGTAAGGTGATAACCTGTTCCACCCTATCCTACCAACAGTAAGGTGATAACCTGTTCCACCCTATCCTACCAACAGTAAGGTGATAACCTGTTCCACACTATCCTACCAACAGTAAGGTCTAAGGTGATAATGTGTTCCACCCTATCCTACCAACAGTAAGGTGATAACCTGTTCCACCCTATCCTACCAACAGTAAGGTCTAAGGTGATAACCTGTTCCACCCTATCCTACCAACAGTAAGGTGATAACCTGTTCCACCCTATCCTACCAACAGTAAGGTCTAAGGTGATAACCTGTTCCACCCTATCCTACCAACAGTAAGGTGATAACCTGTTCCACCCTATCCTACCAACAGTAAGGTCTAAGGTGATAACCTGTTCCACCCTATCCTACCAACAGTAAGGTGATAACCTGTTCCACCCTATCCTACCAACAGTAAGGTCTAAGGTGATAACCTGTTCCACCCTATCCTACCAACAGTAAGGTGATAACCTGTTCCACCCTATCCTACCAACAGTAAGGTGATAATCTGTTCCACCCTATCCTACCAACAGTAAGGTGATAACCTGTTCCACACTATCCTACCAACAGTAAGGTCTAAGGTGATAACCTGTTCCATCCTATCCTACCAACAGTAAGGTGATAACCTGTTCCACCCTATCCTACCAACAGTAAGGTGATAACCTGTTCCACCCTATCCTACCAACAGTAAGGTGATTACCTGTTCCACCCTATCCTACCAACAGTAAGGTGATAACCTGTTCCACCCTATCCTACCAACAGTAAGGTGATAACCTGTTCCACCCTATCCTACCAACAGTAAGGTGATAACCTGTTCCACCCTATCCTACCAACAGTAAGGTGATAACCTGTTCCACCCTATCCTACCAACAGTAAGGTGATAACCTGTTCCACCCTATCCTACCAACAGTAAGGTCTAAGGTGATAACCTGTTCCACCCTATCCTACCAACAGTAAGGTGATAACCTGTTCCACCCTATCCTACCAACAGTAAGGTGATAACCTGTTCCACCCTATCCTACCAACAGTAAGGTGATAACCTGTTCCACCCTATCCTACCAACAGTAAGGTGATAACCTGTTCCACCCTTCCCTAACAACAGTAAGGTGATAACCTGTTCCACCCTATCCTACCAACAGGAAGGTGATAACCTGTTCCACCCTATCCTACCAACAGTAAGGTGATAACCTGTTCCACCCTTCCCTAACAACAGTAAGGTGATAACCTGTTCCACCCTATCCTACCAACAGTAAGGTGATAACCTGTTCCACCCTATCCTACCAACAGTAAGGTGATAACCTGTTCCACCCTATCCTACCAACAGTAAGGTGATAACCTGTTCCACCCTATCCTACCAACAGTAAGGTGATAACCTGTTCCACCCTATCCTACCAACAGTAAGGTCTAAGGTGATAACCTGTTCCACCCTATCCTACCAACAGTAAGGTCTAAGGTGATAACCTGTTCCACCCTTCCCTAACAACAGTAAGGTGATAACCTGTTCCACCCTATCCTACCAACAGTAAGGTGATAACCTGTTCCACCCTATCCTACCAACAGTAAGGTGATAACCTGTTCCACCCTATCCTACCAACAGTAAGGTCTAAGGTGATAACCTGTTCCACCCTATCCTACCAACAGTAAGGTGATAACCTGTTCCACCCTATCCTACCAACAGTAAGGTGATAACCTGTTCCACCCTATCCTACCAACAGTAAGGTGATAACCTGTTCCACCCTATCCTACCAACAGTAAGGTGATAACCTGTTCCACCCTATCCTACCAACAGTAAGGTGATAACCTGTTCCACCCTATCCTACCAACAGTAAGGTGATAACCTGTTCCACCCTATCCTACCAACAGTAAGGTCTAAGGTGATAACCTGTTCCACCCTATCCTACCAACAGTAAGGTGATAACCTGTTCCACCCTATCCTACCAACAGTAAGGTGATAACCTGTTCCACCCTATCCTACCAACAGTAAGGTGATAACCTGTTCCACCCTATCCTACCAACAGGAAGGTGATAACCTGTTCCACCCTATCCTACCAACAGTAAGGTCTAAGGTGATAACCTGTTCCACCCTATCCTACCAACAGTAAGGTCTAAGGTGATAACCTGTTCCACCCTATCCTACCAACAGTAAGGTGATAACCTGTTCCACCCTATCCTACCAACAGTAAGGTGATAACCTGTTCCACCCTATCCTACCAACAGTAAGGTGATAACCTGTTCCACCCTATCCTACCAACAGTAAGGTCTAAGGTGATAACCTGTTCCACCCTATCCTACCAACAGTAAGGTGATAACCTGTTCCACCCTATCCTACCAACAGTAAGGTGATAACCTGTTCCACCCTATCCTACCAACAGTAAGGTGATAACCTGTTCCACCTATCCTACCAACAGGAAGGTGATAACCTGTTCCACCCTATCCTACCAACAGTAAGGTCTAAGGTGATAACCTGTTCCACCCTATCCTACCAACAGTAAGGTCTAAGGTGATAACCTGTTCCACCCTATCCTACCAACAGTAAGGTGATAACCTGTTCCACCCTTCCCTAACAACAGTAAGGTGATAACCTGTTCCACCCTATCCTACCAACAGTAAGGTGATAACCTGTTCCACCCTTCCCTAACAACAGTAAGGTGATAACCTGTTCCACCCTATCCTACCAACAGTAAGGTCTAAGGTGATAACCTGTTCCACCCTATCCTACCAACAGGAAGGTGATAACCTGTTCCACCCTATCCTACCAACAGGAAGGTGATAACCTGTTCCACCCTATCCTACCAACAGTAAGGTCTAAGGTGGTAACCTGTTCCACCCTATCCTACCAACAGTAAGGTGATAACCTGTTCCACCCTATCCTACCAACAGTAAGGTGATAACCTGTTCCACCCTATCCTACCAACAGGAAGGTGATAACCTGTTCCACCCTATCCTACCAACAGTAAGGTCTAAGGTGATAACCTGTTCCACCCTATCCTACCAACAGTAAGGTGATAACCTGTTCCACCCTATCCTACCAACAGTAAGGTCTAAGGTGATAACCTGTTCCACCCTATCCTACCAACAGTAAGGTCTAAGGTGATAATCTGTTCCACCCTATCCTACCAACAGTAAGGTCTACGGTGATAACCTGTTCCACCCTTCCCTAACAACAGTAAGGTCTGTTTATTATTTCTGGACCGCTCTTTAAGCTTCCTTTTCGGGATCCACCAGCATTGCTGTACTTATTTCAATGCCCCTCCTCCACCCTCCACTATTCCAGCACCTTTCCACCTCTCCCTCAACCCCTCCATTCATCTCCTCCACCTCTCCCTCAACCCCTCCATTCATCTCCTCCACCTCTCCCTCAACCCCTCCATTCATCTCCTCCACCTCTCCCTCAACCCCTCCATTAATCTCCTCCACCTCTCCCTCAACCCCTCCATTCATCTCCTCCACCCTCCACTACTCCAGCACCCTTCCACCTCTCCCTCAACCCCTCCATTCATCTCCTCCACCTCTCCCTCAACCCCTCCATTCATCTCCTCCACCTCTCCAGAGAGACTTGATTAGCCAGACATGTGTCTATAACCATGAATCAAGGGACAATCAAATAGTTAACACACCTATCAGACAGGTGTCTGTGATCATGAATCAAGGGACAATCAAATAGTTAATTCACCTATCAGACAGGTGTCTGTGATCATGAATCAAGGGACAATCAAATAGTTAATTCACCTATCAGACAGGTGTCTGTAGCCATGAATCAAGGGACAGTCAAACAGTTAGTTAACCCATCCACACTATAGCCGAGAGTTTTATTCCACACTTTAATATATACAAACCCTAGGCTACATCCTAAATGACACCCTATTCCCTATATAGTGCACTACTTTAGACCAAAGCTCTATGGTCCCTGGCCAAAAGTAGTGCCCTAAATAAGGAATAGGGTGTCATTTGGGACGAACCCCTCTTAGTGTTTCCTTTCCTCCATCCTTCCTTCAAATCCCCTGTGCCCTTTATCTGCCAATCCCAGGCCTTTCATTGGCTGACTTGAAGTATGATATCCCCCTAATGTCCATGGCAAACGAATCCCCCAGGGGAAAGCCAATGACAGTGAGCCGCCAGTAGGTCACTCCTTTTTTTTTTTTTTTTATCAGAGTGCGTCCCAAATTACACCCTATTCCCTTTTCAGCCCAGGGCTCTGGTCAAGATTAGTGCACTATTTTCGGGAAATAGGTTGCCATTTGGGACGCAGGCTGAGTCTGTCATTTCACATTTGCAGCAGCGTGTGCAGGGCTACATATCTAAGCAGGGTATTTGTATAACCTGAATGGAAAGGAAAGGAAAGGGAAAGTGTGCTTTGCTCACACAGAAACGGCTTTCAATTCAAAATGGCCTGAACTGATTTCAGATCGACTAATTGGTTCGGGATGATGTTTCACTTCATCTGCAAAAAAAAATAAAAAAAAATGGTGGGGATGAAAATTGAATGTTTACATATTTTGATAATTTCTACTGAAGTTCCTGCAGCCATGTTGTTTTTTTTTGTAGGACTGTAGGTCATCCCAAGGGCTTTATCTTAAGCTCCACAGTGAGTTAAGGACAATGCTGGAACATTATTCTATGTACAGGTCCACTGACCACTGAATATTACAGGAGCTTCTTGTCATATTGTCACGGTTTCGGCCGAGGCTGCTCCTCCTCCTGGTTCGGGCATGCTTCGGCGGTCGTCGTCCCCGGAGTACTAGCTGCCACCGATCTATGTTTCATGTTCGTTTGGTTTTGTCTTGATGTTGTACACCTGTGTCTAGTTAGTCCTCGTTAGTGTTCTATTTAGTTCTCGTTGTGTGTGTCTGTGTTTGTGTGTGATTGCCCATTCTGTTTTCGTGTTGGAGCTTTGTTCCTCCCTCCAGTGTTTTGGAGAGGTTTGTTTGCACATGTTTGTGTGCCGTTTATTTGACGCCTGTGTGCGCCGTGATTTTCGCCTTCGGGCTATTATGTGCTTTTCTCTTGTGGATATTGCACTAAAGTCTTTTGGACTGTACCTCTGCCTCCTGCGCTTGATTCATTCACCACACCCACCTTCAGCACCCCTGACACATATCATCTGCGTTCCACCTTTCCCCAATGTTCTGTGTTGAATGTTGAATGCAATTTATAGTATCTGTCATATGAATTTAAATGAAATTGATGATGCAGTATACTAGTTCTGTATACTCGGGATGATATCAACGATATTAATTGATGATGCAGTATAATTAGTTCTGTAAACTCGGGATGATATTAAAACTACTATTGTCTTGGACCTAGATAGTTCTAAAGCAACAGTACGATGAGTTACACACACAATACATTGATCCGTGACTATACAAATTGAATATTCCACTATGAAATCGCTAGACAAAGCAATTTTGTCACATTTTTGTGAAGCAGGCAGTTAGTAATGAAGGTGGCTTTTCCAAGTGGGTAGTGTGATGTCACGAGAGGCTGTGTCCTGGAGGGACGTTACATCCCCCTGAGGTGGCTGCAAACCCAGACAGCTATGGCTCCATCTGCTGGTATGGTCGGGAACTCCAACCCTCTGTGGCCAATCTTCCCACGCAGCTGAAACCAATCAGGGGCTGATGGGCTGGAGTTGTTTTGAAGGGAAGAGACACGGTCTGGAGGTTGGGCTCGGGGAAGAAGAGAATTGTGTTATAATTTCGTTAGTTGCCGAAGACCTTTAATAAAAATCCTTGTTTTGGTTGAACCTGGACTCCTTGCACTACTTGGGCAACCCCGCTGGAAGCGGTAGCCTCTCGTGGCATCACAGATGGTGGAGAATACGGGCACGCTCAAGCGTTAATAGTGCATGTCAGAGGAGGATACCGAAGGTTTGATCACCCAGTTTTCCAAGTTGGCCGTAGGCTCCCCGCCCGACTGAAATGGAGGACATATTGAAAGCCCTTGTTGCTGGCCAGCAAGCCCAGATGCAAGCAAACGTGGCTCTCTTGGAGGAGCAAAAGAAAGCCAACCTTCTGAAGGCAGAGGAATTGCAGTTGCAGAGACAGATGGTTGTCCAAAATACCCGCCCAATAAAGGCAAGTGACTTTATATCTAAGATGGGAGCTACCGATGACATTGAGGCATACCTGCATGCATTTGAGGCCACGGCCACTAGGGAAGCCTGGCCCAAGCAACAGTGGGTTGGTCTGTTAGCCCCCTTTCTAACCGGAGAATCGCTGAATGCTGTCCGGGACCTGGGCCCTGACCAGGTTACTGACTATGATGCCCTGAAGTCTGAGATCCTCAGCAGATATGGACTCACAAAATTTGGTATGGCCCAGCGCTTTCACAGTTGGACCTTCCAACCAGACCAACCTCCTCGGGCGCAGATGCATGAACTTGTCCGAATCGCAAGGAAATGGCTGGATCCGCAGAGGAATACAGCAGCGGCGGTGGTGGAGGCCGTTGTGGTGGATCGTTACCTACGCGCCCTGCCTTATGAGGCAAAACGGTTCATCAGTCAACAGGCCTTGACCACGGCTGATCTGACCGTGGAAGCTGTGGAAAAGTACCAGGCCACAGCGGAGATGCTGAATGCTTCCCGAAAAGACCCCAGGAGTGCGGCCCCACCACAAATGAAAAGAACCCGTCCAAAGGACCCCAAGGTCTCGAACCCAGCCACGTCAGGACTTATCCCGGCTCCAGGGGGAGCCAGAAACCAGGCGGGTCCAAGAAGAGTACACCAGGAGGGGGAAACTCGACAGTGTTACCGGTGTGGGGAGATGGGACATATCTCCTGGCAGTGTGGGAAACCAGCCGATGAACCTATGCCCACTGCGGAGTCCTCCAGCTCAGCACCCACACACCGTTTTGCCTCGCTCTTGGGAGTCGTAGATGGCGGCCCAGATCGACCCCCCACCTGCCCGGTAACTGTGAATCACCATGATGTGGAGGCCTTACTGGATTCTGGTAGCCGGGCCACCCTGGTGCGTAAGGATTTGGTGGGCCCAACGTGTCTGACCCCCGGGGAAAGTCCTCCCAGTTTCCTGTGTCCATGGGGACACCAGAGAATACCCCATTACTGAACTTACAATGACCAGCACACGGGGAACCATACACACGACGGCGGGGGTGGTTGATTCCCTCCCCGTCCCTGTCCTAATTGGACGAGACTGCCCAGCCTTTTACCCACTCTGGAGAGAGTCTCAGGAGAGGATAACCCGAGTACCTCGGAAACGGAGAGGCAAGACTCATCCTGGGAAGGCTCCGGTGCAATCCTCCGAGTTACTCACTCCCGCCCGGGCTCTGATAGGGATGGCAGGTGCCCAGACCGACACAGAGACGGAGCTACAGAATCTGGACAAAGAACTGTCTGGTCTGAAGGGGACCGCTGAGAGGTATCGTTTGTTAAAGCAACAGTTAGACATGAAGACAGAAGAGTTAGATATCCTCCAGGCTAAACTCCAACAGAGCTCCTTCCCTAAGCAACAGGAGGAGCTGGAGAGGCTGCGCAGGACCATCGAGGAGTGTGAGGAGACCCTGCGCAGTAGTAAGGAGGTCCAGAAGAAGGCAGAGGAGAAGTACAAGGTGTTGGAGAACAAGATGAAGAATGCGGAGGCAGAGAGAGAGAAGGAACTGAAAGCTGCTCAACAGAAGCTAAACTCTGCTAAAACCAAGGCTGATGCGTTCAGTAAGAAACTCAAGGAGAGACAACAGGAGGCTGAGTCCCTGGTCCTAGAGGTGGAGGAGTTGAAGAGAGAGCAGGCTGGCAAGCACCACGGCAATGCGGGACGCCCTCTCCCGGCGTGATGCCTTCTTCACTGCCTTTACCCGACGAGGACGTCGGTCCCGAGGAGGGGGATGTGTGATGTCACGAGAGGCTGTGTCCTGGAGGGACGTTACATCCCCCTGAGGTGGCTGCAAACCCAGACAGCTATGGCTCCATCTGCTGGTATGGTCGGGAACTCCAACCCTCTGTGGCCAATCTTCCCACGCAGCTGAAACCAATCAGGGGCTGATGGGCTGGAGTTGTTTTGAAGGGAAGAGACACGGTCTGGAGGTTGGGCTCGGGGAAGAAGAGAATTGTGTTATAATTTCGTTAGTTGCCGAAGACCTTTAATAAAAATCCTTGTTTTGGTTGAACCTGGACTCCTTGCACTACTTGGGCAACCCCGCTGGAAGCGGTAGCCTCTCGTGGCATCACAGTAGGTAACGTACTACTGAGAAAGATCCAGTTTATTTACATCATTTTATTCAACAGCTACGGATTAAGAAATACACATTTAAAGCGCTCCAATGCACCCAGGGGTGTTTGTGGTTCTATTCTATTCTATTCTATTCTATTCTGTTATATTCTATTCTGTTCTATTCTATTCTATTCTATTCCATTCTGTTTATTCTGTTCCATTCTATTATGTTCTATTCTATTCTATTCTATTCTGTTCCATTCTATTCTGTTCTATTCTATTCTATTCCATTCTGTTCTATTCTATTCGGTTCCATTCTATTCTGTTCTATTCTGTTCCATTCTATTCTATTCTGTTCTATTCTATTCTGTTCTATTCTGTTCTATTCTATTCTATTATATTCTATTATGTTCTGTTCTGTTCTATTCTGTTCTGTTCCATTCTATTCTATTCTGTTATATTCTGTTCTGTTCCATTCTATCCTGTTCCATTCTGTTCTATTATATTATATTATATTATGTACTATTCTATTATATTATATTCTATTCTGTTCTATTCTATTCTATTCTGTTCTGTTCTATTCTATTATGTTCTATTCTATTCTGTACTATTATGTTCTATTCTATTCTAATCTATTCTATTCTATTCTGTACTATTCTATTCCATTCTATTCCATTCTATTCCATTCCATTCCGTTCCATTCCATTCTATTCCGTTCCATTCTATTCTATTCTATTCTATTCTATTCTATTCCGTTCCGTTCCATTCTATTCTATTCTATTCTATTATATTCTATTCTGTACTATTCTATTCTGTTCCGTTCCGTTCCGTTCCGTTCTATTCTGTTCCATTCCATTCTATTCTGTACTATTCTATTCTATTCTATTCTATTCTGTTATATTCTATTCTATTCTATTCTATTCTATTCTACATTGTAACTGGAAACAATGACAGGCTATATTATCCATCATAGCATCCTGTGAAAACTTACATTTGAACAATGAAATCAATAATCAATATATCCGTCTAGAAGTGGCAATAAATTCTACTGTATTATGTTAATCTCAAGTACGAGTTTTAAAACTTTGTATTACTTATTGCGTATTTTTGATAAATGTGTATTGCTGTTGAGGGAAGCTTGTAAGTAAGTGTTTCACTGTACCGATTACACCCTGCATCCTGTGCACATGACCAATAAACTTTTATTTTATTTGTTTGATTGTGTTTGTGCGCATCTGTGTGTGTTTGTGTTGGCTTTGATTGACAAATAATGGCCCCGTCGATGGTGTTTCTTCCCTGGCCTCTAGGTGGGTAATAGACAGGTATGTGTGTGTGTGTGTGTGTGTCTGTATGTGTGTGTGTGTGTGTGTCTGTGTGTGTGTGTCTGTGTGTGTGTGTGTGTCTCTCTGTGTGTGTGTGTGTGTGTGTGTGTGCAGGTAATGGACATGCGCGTGTGTGTGTGTGTGTGTGTGTGTGTGTGTGTGTCTGTGTGTG
This sequence comes from Coregonus clupeaformis, assembly GCF_020615455.1. Taxonomy (NCBI): domain Eukaryota; kingdom Metazoa; phylum Chordata; class Actinopteri; order Salmoniformes; family Salmonidae; genus Coregonus; species Coregonus clupeaformis. The sequence continues at coordinate 46,175 of NW_025534979.1, forward strand.
TGTGTGTCTGTGTGTGTGTGCAGGTAATGGACAAGCGCGTGCGTGTGTGTGTGTGTGTGTGTGTGTGTGTGTGTGTGTGTGCAGGTAATGGACATGCGTCTCCCAGGTCCTTGGCAATGGGGGAATAATAACCTGGGGGTTGCCTGAGGTAACAACAGGTACAGGGTTATTAGTGATGAGGGGAGGGAGAGAGAGAAGGAGGGGGGGGGGAGAAGGAAGGAGGGAAGGAGGTGACAACAGGTACAGGGTTATTAGTGATGAGGGGAGAGAGGAAGAGAGGGTGGGAGGGGGGAGAGTAGAGAGAAACAGCTCAGGTTCTGTTTTCTGGACTCCTGCTTTCCCAGAAGGCCCACAGGACTGTAGCCCCCATCCAATTAGACATAGCCCACAGGCAAAGCATTCTGGGAACTCGTGGCCACCCAGGTCGTTTTGGCAATTGATGTTGTCTACGGTCACCTGCGGGCTGTATGTAGAAGACTCTGTAGGTAGGCTGTGTGTGTGTGTGTGTGTGTGTGTGTGTGTGTGTGTGTGTGTGTGTGTGTGTGGTCTAGCTGCTGTCATTCTAATCTGACCGCATCACCAGCGATGGATTCTCATGCATGAGATCCAAGTGCGAAAATGATTGTAACTCTTAATTTCTGATAGATCTTCACAATTATCGCTCCAATACATTTTAATTGATGTGCGTTTCTTGGAACGATTCAGTCCATTTACAGTCCAGGAAACAAATGCAAACACTTTTAATTTTGTAACTCATTAGCTGGAATTACCTTGATGACATGCCAAGATTACATTACTGTGAAAGTAGGCCTGCGTCCCCAAATGACATCCTATTTCTTTAACAGTGCACTATTTATGACTGGTGCCCATAAGGGGATAAAATGAATGTATTTCCAGCGACGGGCCCTGGTCAAAAGTAGTGCACTATATATTGGGAGTAGGGTGCCATTTGAGACACATACCAGGTTTGACTTTCCCTCATCCAGAAGACAGAACAAAGACGTTTTGTGGATCTGTGGATGATTTGTGTTCCACGTCATAGTACCAGGTAAGTAGTGGTAGCTATGTGTTCCAGGTCGTAGTACCAGGTAAGTAGTGGTAGCTATGTGTTCCAGGTCGTAGTACCAGGTAAGTAGTGGTAGCTATGTGTTCCAGGTCTTAGTGACAGGTAGGTAGTGGTAGCTATGTGTTCCAGGTCGTAGTGCCAGGTAGGTAGTGGTAGCTATGTGTTCCAGGTCGTAGTGACAGGTAGGTAGTGGTAGCTATGTGTTCCAGGTCGTAGTGGCAGGTAGGTAGTGGTAGCTATGTGTTCCAGGTCGTAGTGACAGGTAGGTAGTGGTAGCTATGTGTTCCACATCATAGTGACAGGTAGGTAGTGGTAGCTATGTGTTCCAGATCATAGTGACAGGTAGGTAGTGGTAGCTATGTGTTCCAGGTCGTAGTGGCAGGTAGGTAGTGGTAGCTATGTGTTCCAGGTCGTAGTGACAAGTAGGTAGTGGTAGCTATGTGTTCCACATCATAGTGACAGGTAGGTAGTGGTAGCTATGTGTTCCAGATCATAGTGACAGGTAGGTAGTGGTAACTATGTGTTCCAGGTAATAGTGACAGGTAGGTAGTGGTAGCTATGTGTTCCAGGTCATAGTGACAGGTAGGTAGTGGTAGCTATGTGTTCCACATCATAGTGACAGGTAGGTAGTGGTAGCTATGTGTTCCAGGTCATAGTGGCAGCTATGTGTTTCAGGTCTTAATGACAGCTAGGTAGTGGTAGATATGTGTTCCAGGTAATAGTGACAGGTAGGTAGTGGTAGCTATGTGTTCCAGGTCGTAGTGGCAGGTAGGTAGTGGTAGTTATGTGTTCCAGGTCATAGTGACAGGTAGGTAGTGGTAGCTATGTGTTCCAGGTCGTAGTGCCAGGTAGGTAGTGGTAGTTATGTGTTCCAGGTCATAGTGACAGGTAGGTAGTGGTAGCTATGTGTTCCAGGTCATAGTGACAGGTATGCAGTGGTAGCTATGTGTTCCAGGTAATTGTGACAGGTATGCAGTGGTAGCTATGTGTTCCAGGTAATAGTGACAGGTATGCAGTGGTAGCTATGTGTTCCAGGTCATAGTGACAGGTAGGTAGTGGTAGCTATGTGTTCCAGGTCATAGTGCCAGGTAGGTAGTGGTAGCTATGTGTTCCAGGTCATAGTGCCAGGTAGGTAGTGGTAGCTATGTGTTCCAGGTCGTAGTGACAGGTAGGTAGTGGTAGCTATGTGTTCCAGGTCGTAGTGACAGGTATGTAGTGGTAGCTATGTGTTCCAGGTAATAGTGACAGGTATGCAGTGGTAGCTATGTGTTCCAGGTAATAGTGACAGGTATGCAGTGGTAGCTATGTGTTCCAGGTCATAGTGACAGGTAGGTAGTGGTAGCTATGTGTTCCAGGTCGTAGTGCCAGGTAGGTAGTGGTAGCTATGTGTTCCAGGTCATAGTGACAGGTATGCAGTGGTAGCTATGTGTTCCAGGTAATAGTGACAGGTATGCAGTGGTAGCTATGTGTTCCAGGTAATAGTGACAGGTATGCAGTGGTAGCTATGTGTTCCAGGTCATAGTGACAGGTAGGTAGTGGTAGCTATGTGTTCCAGGTCATAGTGCCAGGTAGGTAGTGGTAGCTATGTGTTCCAGGTCGTAGTGACAGGTAGGTAGTGGTAGCTATGTGTTCCAGGTCTTAGTGACAGGTAGGTACTGGTAGCTATGTGTTCCAGGTCTTAGTGACAGGTAGGTAGTGGTAGCTATGTGTTCCAGGTCATAGTGCCAGGTAGGTAGCGGTAGTTATGTGTTCCAGGTCATAGTGACAGGTATGCAGTGGTAGCTATGTGTTCCAGGTAATAGTGACAGGTAGGTAGTGGTAGCTATGTGTTCCAGGTCTTAGTGACAGGTAGGTAGTGGTAGCTATGTGTTCCAGGTCGTAGTGGCAGGTAGGTAGTGGTAGCTATGTGTTCCAGGTCGTAGTGACAGGTATGCAGTGGTAGCTATGTGTTCCAGGTCATAGTGACAGGTAGGTAGTGGTAGCTATGTGTTCCAGGTCATAGTGACAGGTAGGTAGTGGTAGCTATGTGTTCCAGGTAATATTGACAGGTATGTAGTGGTAGCTATGTGTTCCAGGTCATAGTGACAGGTAGGTAGTGGTAGCTATGTGTTCCAGGTAATAGTGACAGGTATGTAGTGGTAGCTATGTGTTCCAGGTCTTAGTGACAGGTAGGTAGCGGCAGCTTCCTCTCACCACGGACCCCCGTGGTCGGGTGCAGACAAGGAGCGTCAGGATCAAAGGGAAGAGTAACACACAGCTGAACGAGGGGATTTGGGGTGGGCTTAACACCTCATTAGGAACATTATGGAGGTAAGGCTGGGAATTAGCTAGCAGGGAATTAGCTAGGAAAACAGTTATAATACAAAGCCCAGAAAGAGCTGGCTAGAGCATGCCCCGATCAGATATTCTGTAAAAGTATGAGGGGAAGGTGAGAGATTTATTTGAGGGGAGGGGTAGAGGTGGGCTGGGGGAGGGGAAGGGGAGGTGGACTGTATGGGAAGGTGGACTGTATGAGGAGGTGTGGAGGTGGACTGTATGAGGAGGTGTGGAGGTGGACTGTATGGGAAGGTGGACTGTATGGGGAGGTGTGGAGGTGGATTGTATGAGGAGGTGGACTGTATGAGGACGTGTGGAGGTGGGCTGGATGGGAAGGTGGACTGTATGGGAAGGTGGACTGTATGAGGAGGTGGACTGTATGGGGAGGTGTGGAGGTGGATTGTATGAGGACGTGGACTGTATGAGGAGGTGTGGAGGTGGGCTGTATGAGGAGGTGTGGAGGGGGACTGTATGGGAAGGTGGACTGTATGGGGAGGTGTGGAGGTGGGCTATATGAGGAGGTGTGGAGGTGGATTGTATGAGGAGGTGGACTGTATGAGGACGTGTGGAGGTGGGCTGTATGAGGACGTGTGGAGGTGGACTGTATGAGGAGGTGTGGAGGTGGGCTGTATGAGAAGGTGTGGAGGTGGACTGTATGAGGAGGTGTGGAGGTGGACTGTATGAGGTGGTGAGGAGGTGGACTGTATGAGGAGGTGTGGAGGTGGACTGTATGGGGAGGTGGACTGTATGAGGTGGTGAGGAGGTGGGCTGTATGAGGAGGTGTGGAGTTGGGCTGTATGAGGAGGTGAGGAGGTGGCCTGTATGAGGAGGTGTGGAGGTGGCCTGTATGAGGAGGTGTGGAGGTGGACTGTATGGGAAGGTGGACTCTATGAGGAGGTGGACTGTATGGGGAGGTGTGGAGGTGGACTGTAAGAGGAGGTGTGGAGGTGGACTGCATGAGGAGGTGTGGAGGTGGACTATATGGGGAGGTGGATTGTATGAGGTGGTGAGGAGGTGGACTGTATGAGGAGGTGTGGAGGTGGACTGTATGGGAAGGTGGACTCTATGAGGAGGTGGACTGTATGGGGAGGTGTGGAGGTGGACTGTTTGAGGAGTTGTGGAGGTGGTCTGTATGAGGAGGTGTGGAGGTGGACTGTATGAGGAGGTGGACTGTATGAGGAGGTGAGGAGGTGGACTGTATGAGGAGGGATGTAGGTGGACTGTATGGGGAGGTGGGGAGGTGGACTGTATGAGGAGGTGGGGAGGTGGACTGTATGAGGAGGTGTGGAGGTGGACTGTATGAGGAGGTGGACTGTTTGAGGAGGTGAGGAGGTGGACTGTATGAGGAGGGATGTAGGTGGACTGTATGGGGAGGTGAGGAGGTGGACTGTATGGGGAGGTGGACTGTTTGAGAAGGTGTGCAGGTGGACTGTATGGGGTGGTGTGGAGGTGGACTGTATGAGGAGGTGAGGAGGTGGACTGTTTGGGGAGGTGGACTGTATGAGAAGGTGTGGAGGTGGACTGTATGTGGAGGTGGACTGTATTGGAAGGTGGACTGTATGAGGAGGTGGACTGTATGGGGAGGTGTGGAGGTGGACTGTATGGGGAGGTGTGGAGGTGGACTATATGGGAAGGTGAGGAGGTGGATGGATGAGGAGGTGTGGAGGTGGACTGTATGGGAACTGTTGTTGTGCTGGTCTTAGAGAAATTATCCATGTTGTGAAAATGGTTTTGGATGGCTGGAGGCCATCATCTAACATTCCATAACGTTTTGCCCTACTAAACACAGCAACAAGCATGCACGATGTTTAGCCCCCTGAAGGCTGTGTGGCGATTGGTGGAAAAGCGAAACCGATCCATCAATTAAGCCTATCAGCAGTCAGTTCTTTATGAAGTGCGTGTGGCAAGCCATGCAGCTTCTCATAACGTCCCCCTCTCCTCTGTCAGATGGTGTTGGTGTGTGTGTGTGTGTGTCAGATGTTTGTGTGTACAACACACAGACAGGAAATCATGCTGCCCATATGTCTTCTCCAAGGGGTGTCACTCCATCACCTCACTAAGGTTCAGTGTGTGTGTCTCTCTCGAAGGATGTGGAAGAGAGTTGGAGGCAGAGATGGCAATCTAACATTCCATAACGTTTCGCCCTACTAAACACAGCTGTCAGGATCCAACAGGGTCACTGAAGGGGTGTCAGGATCCAACAGGGTGACTGAAGGGGTGTCAGGATCCAACAGGGTGACAGAAGGGGTGTCAGGATCCAACAGGGTGACTGAAGGGGTGTCAGGATCCAACAGGGTGACTGAAGGGGTGTCAGGATCCAACAGGGTGACTGAAGGGGTGTCAGGATCCAACAGGGTGACTAAAGGGGTGTCAGGATCCAACAGGGTGACTGAAGGGGTGTCAGGATCCAGCAGGGTGACTGAAGGGGTGTCAGGATCCAACAGGGTGACTGAAGGGGTGTCAGGATCCAACAGGGTGACTGAAGGGGTGTCAGGATCCAACAGGGTGACTGAAGGTGTGTCAGGATCCAACAGGGTGACTGAAGGGGTGTCAGGATCCAACAGGGTGACTAAAGGGGTGTCAGGATCCAACAGGGTGACTGAAGGGGTGTCAGGATCCAGCAGGGTGACTGAAGGGGTGTCAGGATCCAACAGGGTGACTGAAGGGGTGTCAGGATCCAACAGGGTGACTGAAGGGGTGTCAGGATCCAACAGGGTGACTGAAGGGGTGTCAGGATCCAACAGGGTGACTGAAGGGGTGTCAGGATCCAACAGGGTGACTGAAGGGGTGTCAGGATCCAACAGGGTGACTGGAGGGGTGTCAGGATCCAACAGGGTGACTGAAGGGGTGTCAGGATCCAACAGGGTGACTGAAGGGGTGTCAGGATCCAACAGGGTGACTGAAGGGGGTGTCAGGATCCAACAGGGTGACTGAAGGGGTGTCAGGATCCAACAGGGTGACTGAAGGGGTGTCAGGATCCAACAGGGTGACTGAAGGGGTGTCAGGATCCAACAGGGTTACTGAAGGGGTGTCAGGATCCAACAGGGTGACTGAAGGGGTGTCAGGATCCAACAGGGTAACTGAAGGGGTGTCATTATCCAACAGGGTGACTGAAGGGGTGTCAGGATCCAACAGGGTGACTGAAGGGGTGTCATTATCCAACAGGGTGACTGAAGGGTGTCATTATCCAACAGGGTGACTGAAGGGGTGTCATTATCCAACAGGGTGACTGAAGAGTGTCATTATCCAACAGGGTGACTGAAGGGGTATCATTATCCAACAGGGTCACTGAAGGGGTGTCAGGATCCAACAGGGTGACTGAAGGGGTGTCAGGATCCAACAGGGTGACTGAAGGGGTGTCATTATCCAACAGGGTGACTGAAGGGGTGTCAGGATCCAACAGGGTGACTGAAGGGGTGTCAGGATCCAACAGGGTGACTGGAGGGGTGTCAGGATCCAACAGGGTGACTGAAGGGGTGTCAGGATCCAACAGGGTGACTGGAGTGGTGTCAGGATCCAACAGGGTGACTGAAGGGCTGTCAGGATCCAACAGGGTGACTGAAGGGGTGTCATTATCCAACAGGGTGACTGAAGGGGTGTCAGGATCCAACAGGGTGACTGAAGGGGTGTCAGGATCCAACAGGGTGACTGAAGGGGTGTCATTATCCAACAGGGTGACTGAAGGGGTGTCAGGATCCAACAGGGTGACTGAAGGGGTGTCATTATCCAACAAGGTGACTGAAGGGGTGTCATTATCCAACAGCGTGACTGAAGGGGTGTCAGGATCCAACAGGGTGACTGAAGGGGTGTCATTATCCAACAAGGTGACTGAAGGGGTGTCATTATCCAACAGGGTGACAGAAGGGGTGTCATTATCCAACAGGGTGACTGAAGGGGTGTCAGGATCCAATAAATATACAGAGTAACAATTCACCACTATGATCTATACATATACAGAGTAACAATTCACCACTATGATCTATACAGATACAGAGTAACAATTCACCACTATGATCTATAAATATACAGAGTAACAATTCACCACTATGATCTATAAATTATACAGAGTAACAATTCACCACTATGATCTATAAATATACAGAGTAACAATTCACAACTATGATCTATACATATACAGAGTAACAATTCACCACTATGATCTATAAATATACAGAGTAACAACATAAAAAACATTAGGTCAAAGTGAATTTGCATTTATAAGCATGAATTTTTTAAACAGCTAATTTCACTAACACTTGACACATGACATGCAAAAACCTGATTGGCAACTTTACCGCTATTTGCATATGATTAAATCCCACTAATTACTATCATTTGGAATTCACACAATTATTGCTAATGGCTCCAGTGAAAGATAGAGAGAAACTTAACATTCCTAAACCATGTATTACATTCACTTTCATCCCAGGGTGCATTTTAATACCTACGCCGACACTTTACCGCTACGGCGAGAATTCTGTTCTCTGTGTGTGTGTGGTTATGTTTGTTGGTGTGTGTGTTTTGTGTGGTTATGTTTGTTGGTTTGTGTGTGTGGTTATGTTTGTTGGTGTGTGTGTGTGGTTATGTTTGTTGGTGTGTGTGTGTGGTTATGTTTGTTGGTGTGTGTGTGTGTGTTTGATTGTTGGTGTGTGTGTGTGTGTTTGTTTGTTGGTGTGTGTGTGTGTGTGTTTGTTTGTGTGCGTCTCTGGGAAGTAAGCACGTGCAAGGGTGCTGTAGTCGTCAGGGTCAGGTGATTTGTTAAGGGAGTTCGTTTTCTTTCTCTGAGCATGAAACAGAAACATTGAAACACAAAAAGGCCCCGGCTGTCAAGAGCCATTGGAGTGGTCAACATGACTCAGGGGGTACATAATGATATCTGGGTGACATACTCAACGCCCCCCAACACTGACCTTAATTCTCTTTCTGATAAGAAGAGAGAGAAACAGCAGTGACGGACCGTTGGTCAGCGTGATCGGTTTCACCGTGGGAGCGATGTGTGGAGATGAACAGGTGGAAGGAGATAAGGAAAAGATCGACAGCTTAAAGAAGCAGCGAAACCTTGCCAGATTGAACTGCGAAATGTACAGCTTTGGTGCGGTGTTAGTAAATAACACGGGCGGCAGGTAGCTTAGTGGGTAAGAGCGTTGTTGGTTCTAATCCACGTCGCTGGTTCTAATCCCCGTGCCGACTAGGTGAAAAATCTGTTGATGTGCCCTTGAGCAAGGCACTTAACCCTAATTGCTCCTGTGTGTCGCTCTGGATAAGAGTGTCTACGTAAATGTGTTTGTTAGATACATTTCCAACAGCATAGGGAACTTCTGAAGCAGGTTTTTTTTCTTACAACGTGTCCTTCATTTCCAATAGGTTTGTATTCACTTAAACACACACACACACACACACACACACCATCAATCAAGTGCCATGCCGTGCTAGTTAGCAGAACATGATAGAGACAGATCGGTATGCGTGAGTGTGTGTGTGTGTGTGTGTGTGTGTGTGGCAGATGGGTGACTGCCAGAGGTTCTGTCAGCACCGGGCTCAGACCAGGATTGATCACAGGATCCATTTAAATGTCTCAGAATACTAAACATGATGGAGACAACAGCAAGGCCAGTTTTCTGCCTTTTATCATTCAGATAGCAGCTCACCAGCTCAAACCAATGGACAGACCCGTCATTGGGTGAGTCCCAAATGGCACCCTTATTCCCTATGTAGTGCACTACTTTTGACCAGGGCCCATATGGGAATAGGGTGCCATTGGGGATTGTGAGTGTGATGTATCATGTCAGTAAAACCACTGTTGGAACAAGTGAACTGACTAAGGAACAAATAGATGGACAATGGACATTCAAGAAACAGAGGAATGGAGGATGATAGGAGTGAGAGAAACAGAGGGATGGTAGGAGAGAGAGAGAAACAGAGAGATGATAGGAGAGAGAGAGAAACAGAGAGATGATAGGAGAGAGAGAGAAACAGAGAGATGGTAGGAGAGAGAGAAACAGAGGGATGGTAGGAGAGAGAGAGAAACAGAGAGATGATAGGAGAGAGAGAGAAACAGAAAGATGATAGGAGAGAGAGAGAAACAGAGATGATAGGAGAGAGAGAAACAGAGTGATGATAGGAGAGAGAGAGAAACAGAAAGATGATAGGAGAGAGAGAGAAACAGAGATGATAGGAGAGAGAGAAACAGAGAGATGATAGGAGAGAGAGAGAAACAGAGAGATGAATGATGGTAGGAGTGAGAGAAACAGAGATATGGTAGGAGAGAGAGAGAAACAGAGAGATTATAGGAGAGAGAGAGAGAGACAGAGATGATAGGAGAGAAAGAGAAACAGAGAGATGATAGGAGAGAGAGAGAAACAGAGGAATGAATGATGGTAGGAGTGAGAGAAACAGAGATATGGTAGGAGAGAGAGAGAAACATAGGAATGATAGGAGAGAGAGAGAAACAGAGATGATAGGAGAGAGAGAAACAGAGAGATGATAGGAGAGAGAGAGAAACAGAGGAATGATAGGAGAGAGAGAGAAACAGAGATGATAGGAGAGAGAGAAACAGAGAGATGATAGGAGAGAGAGAGAAACAGAGGAATGATAGGAGAGAGAGAGAAACAGAGATGATAGGAGAGAGAGAAACAGAGAGATGATAGGAGAGAGAGAGAAACAGAGAGATGATAGGAGAGAGAGAGAAACAGAGAGATGATAGGAGAGAGAGAAACAGAGAGATGATAGGAGAGAGAGAGAAACAGAGGAATGATAGGAGAGAGAGAGAAACAGAGATGATAGGAGAGAGAGAAACAGAGAGATGATAGGAGAGAGAGAAACAGAGAGATGATAGGAGAGAGAGAGAGAGACAGAGATGATAGGAGAGAAAGAGAAACAGAGAGATGATAGGAGAGAGAGAGAAACAGAGATGATAGGAGAGAGAGAAACAGAGTGATGATAGGAGAGAGAGAGAAACAGAGAGATGATAGGAGAGAGAGAGAAACAGAGATGATAGGAGAGAGAGAAACAGAGTGATGATAGGAGAGAGAGAGAAACAGAGAGATGATAGGAGAGAGAGAGAAACAGAGAGATGATAGGAGAGAGAGAGAAACAGAGGAATGAATGATGGTAGGAGAGATAGAAACAGAGGGATGGTAGGAGAGAGAGAAACAGAGGGATGGTAGGAGAGAGAGAAACAGAGGGATTATGTCCTGTAAATATCTTTCAGTACTGTACACACACACAGACACACACAGGCCCCCCCCACACACACACAAACACACACGCAGGCCCCCCCACACAAAGACAAACAAACACAGACAGTGCTGGTGACACTGTCTGTGATTTATTTAGAATTCAAGGCACACTTAACCACCATGGCTACCACAGCATTCTGCAGCGATACGCCATCCCATCTGGTTTGGGCTTAGTGGGACTATCATGTGTTTTTCAACAGGACAATGACCCAACACACCTCCAGGCTGTGTAAGGGCTATTTTGCCAAGAAGGAGAGTGATGGAGTGCTGCATCAGATGACCTGGTCTCCACAATCCCCACGACCTCAACCCAATTGAGATGGTTTGGGATGAGTCGGACGGCAGAGTGAAGGAAAAGCAGCCAACAAGTGCTCAGCATATGTTGGAACTCCTTCAAGACTGTTGGAAAAGCATTCCAGGTGAAGCTGGTTTAGAGAATGCCAAGCTGTCATCAATGCAAAGGGTGGCTATTTGAAGAATCTCAAATATATTTTCATTTGTTACATTTTACAGACGCTCTTATCCAGAGCAACTTACAGTTAGTGAATACATATATTTTTTTTTTATACAGGTCCCCCGTGGGAATCAAACCCACAACCCTGGCGTTGCAAACGCCATGCTCTATCAACTGAGCTACATCCCTGCCGGCCATTCCCTCCCCTACCCTGGACAACGCTAGGCCAATTGTGCGCTGCCCATGAGTCTCCCGGTAGCGGCCGGCTGCGACAGAGCCTGGATTCGAACCAGGATCTCTAGTGGCACAGCTAGCACTGCAATGCCTTAGACCACTGCGCCACTCAGGAGACTCAGATTTGTGTAACTGTTGGTTACTACATGATTCCATATGTGTTATTTCATAGTTTTGATGTCTTCACTATTATTCTACAATGTAGAAAATAGTAAAAATAAAGAAAAACCCTGGAATAACTGGTACTGTATATTGATGTCACAAATGTATCACTTGTAGAGTTCTTTATAAAAAATGTAGTTATTTGTTATATTTGACTGTGTTCAACCTAGCAGTACTACTTATTTCTCTGAGAGTGAGTTGGATATACAGCATTTTGCTTAAAAACATGATTATTTGTCTCTCTGAAATGAACCCTTCAAGTGATAGATTTTAAACAAATACATGTCTATCATTGAACAACCCCATAACATGATTAGATAGTTAAAAAAACACACCAATCTATTTAATAATTTATTTAAGCAATAAAAGCTAATTGACCAATATTTCTGAAAATGGATACATAGTGTTTTGGAATTAAACCCTTCATATGTTCAGTACATGCATACATTTATCCAATTATGTTCTACTGCTCAAACTAACTCTGACTCTATAACTTTCATATTTCAAACTAACTCTGACTTTAACTTTCATATTTCAAACTAACTCTGACTCTATAACTTTCATATTTCAAACTAACTGTGACTCTAACTTTCATATTTCAAACTAACTCTGACTTTAACTTTCATATTTCAAACTAACTCTGACTCTATAACTTTCATATTTCAAACTAACTCTGACTCTAACTTTCATATTTCAAACTAACTCTGACTCTAACTTTCATATTTCAAACTAACTCTGACTTTAACTTTCATATTTCAAACTAACTCTGACTTTAACTTTCATATTTCAAACTAACTCTTACTTTAACTTTCATATTTCAAACTAACTCTGACTCTATAACTTTCATATTTCATACTAACTCTGACTCTATAACTTTCATATTCAAACTAACTCTGACTTTAACTTTCATATTTCAAACTAACTCTGACTCTATAACTTTCATATTTCAAACTAACTCTGACTCTATAACTTTCATATTTCAAACTAACTCTGACTCTATAACTTTCATATTTCATACTAATTCTGACTCTATAACTTTCATATTCAAACTAACTCTGACTTTAACTTTCATATTTCAAACTAACTCTGACTCTATAACTTTCATATTTCAAACTAACTCTGACTCTATAACTTTCATATTCAAACTAATTCTGATTTTAACTTTCATATTTCAAACTAACTCTGACTCTAACTTTCATATTTCAAACTAACTCTGACTTTAACTTTCATAATTCAAACTAACTCTGACTTTAACTTTCATATTTCAACTCTGACTCTAACCCCACCATCATCACCATCACCATCACCAATACCATTACCATCATCACCACCATCACACCATCATCATCATCATCATCATCAACATCACCACAACCATCACCAACATCATCATCACCACCATCACTACCACCACCATCCCCATCATCACCACCACCATCCCCATCATCATCACCACCATCACTACCACCACCACCATCATCACCATCACCACCATCACCACCACCATCACAACCACCATCACTACCACCACCATCACATTCATCACCATCACCACCACCACCATCACCAATACCACCACCACACATCATCATCATCATCACCATCACCATTACCATCACCCTCACCATTACCATCACCAATACCAACACCATCACCATCGGAATCCCAAGAGCCGATAAGTAGCATGACCTTTCGTAGGGTCACATATTCTCCACTCATGCACATGCACACACACACACACATATCCCTGGTCTGATGTTGTCAGCTGGTCGCTAGCTGACTGATGAACATCCATATGCCGATGTTGAGTGGTTTTGAACTTGGCTTTCATAATCTATTATTTAGTATATTTTCCGATGGACCTCTGAAACCGGCTTTGCTTATGCAATATTTATCTGCAATGCCGCTAATGTATTAGTGATATATTTTCGATCTTTATCAAGGTGTGAAAACGTTTCACTTTGAAAGGTCAGAGTTAGTTTGAAATATGAAAGTTAAAGTCAGAGTTAGTTTGAAAAATGAAAGATTGAGTCAGAGTTAGTTTGAAATATGAAAGTTATAAAGTCAGAGTTAGTTTGAAATATGAAAGTTAGAGTCAGAGTTAGTTTGACATATGAAAGTAAAGTCAGAGTTAGTTTGAATATGAAAGTTATAGAGTCAGAGTTAGTTTGAAATATGAAAGTTATAGAGTCAGAGTTAGTATGAAATATGAAAGTTAGAGTTAGAGTTAGTTTGAATATGAAAGTTATAGAGTCAGAGTTAGTTTGAAATATGAAAGTTATAGAGTCAGAGTTAGTTTGAAATATGAAAGTTAAAGTAAGATTTAGTTTGAATATGAAAGTTATAGAGTCAGAGTTAGTTTGAAATATGAAAGTTATAGAGTCAGAGTTATGGTGATGATGATGTTGGTGATGGTGGTGATGATGGTGTGATGGTGGTGATGATGGTAATGGTATTGGTGATGGTGATGGTGATGGTGATGATGGTGGGGTTAGAGTCAGAGTAGAAATATGAAAGTTAAAGTCAGAGTTAGTTTGAATTATGAAAGTTAAAGTCAGAGTTAGTTTGAAATATGAAAGTTAGAGTCAGAGATGGTTTGAAATATGAAAGTTAAAGTCAGAGTTAGTTTGAAATATGAAAGTTATAGAGTCAGAGTTAGTTTGAAATATGAAGGTTAAAGTCAGAGTTAGTTTTAATATGAAAGTTATAGAGTCAGAGTTAGTATGAAATATGAAAGTTATAGAGTCAGAGTTAGTTTGAAATATGAAAGTTATAGAGTCAGAGTTAGTTTGAATATGAAAGTTATAGAGTCAGAGTTAGTTTGAAATATGAAAGTTATAGAGTCAGAGTTAGTTTGAAATATCAAAGTTAAAGTCAGATTAGTTTGAATATGAAAAAAGTTATAGAGTCAGAGTTAGTATGAAATATGAAAGTTATAGAGTCAGAGTTAGTTTGAAATATGAAAGTTATAGAGTCAGAGTTAGTTTGAAATATGAAAGTTAGAGTCAGATTAGTTTGAAATATGAAAGTTATAGAGTCAGATTAGTTTGAGCAGTAGAACATAATTGGATAAAGTGATGCATGTACTGTACATATGAAGAGTTTCATTCCAAAACACAATGTATCCATTTTCAGAAATATTGGTCAATTAGCTTTTATTGTTTAAAGAAATTATGAAAGAAATGGGTGTGTTTTTTAACTATCTAATCATGGCAAGTGGTTGTTCAATGACAGACATGTATTTGTTTAAAATATATCACTTGAGGGGTTCATTTCAGAGAGACAAATAATCATCCTGCATCCTCCTCTCCTCCCTCCCTCCTCTCCTCCCTCCCTCCTCTCCTCTATCCTCCATCCCTTCCTCCATCCCTCCCTCCATCCCTCCCTCCATCCCTCATTCCTCTATCTTCCATCCTCCATCCCTCCCTCCATCATCCCTCCTGTCCTCCATCACTCCATCCTCCATCACTCCATCCCTCCATCACTCCATCCCTTCCTCCATCCCTCATCCCTCCCTCTATCCTCCATCCCTCCCTCCATCCCTCCCTCCATCCCTCTATCCTCCATCCCTTCCTCCATCCCTCATCCCTCCCTCTATCCTCCATCCCTCCCTCCATCCCTCTATCCTCCATCCCTTCCTCCATCCCTCCCTCCATCCCTCCCTCCATCCCTCCTGTCCTCCATCCCTCCATCCCATCCTATTCTCTTCCCCGTACCCCCTTCAATGGCCGTACTCAAACAACGTTCGCTGAAGTGCAGGCAGGGTCAGTTTCAGCAAAATGCTCATATTACTGAGAACACGTATAGGAGAAGAGAGTCAATGTTACCTGACCACTGGGCAGTCACTGGATGCCTCCCAAATGGAACCCTATTCCCTATGTAGAATAGTGCACTACTTTTGACCATGGCCCACATAGGGAATAGGGTGCCATTTGGTACGCAGGTGTGTTGCCAGGAAAAAGCTCTTTCATTTTCAAAACAGCATGAGGACATAGTATTATGGTTTGGCACATGTCAGATGTTAAAATCATAATAATAATAATACTTTACACACATCAGATTTTACAATCATAATAATAATATTATTTACTCTACTTTAAAATAATGGACAGCATTGCTGGGATCTAAATGATTTGGTTCATTGCTGAAACTCTTCCTTCTCTTGTTGTCTTCACTGAGAGACATGTTGTTCCTTGTAGGTACAGTCTTCACTGAGATAAATGTTGTTTATTTTAGCTATGGCCTTCACTGAGAGACATGTTGTTTCTTGTAGCTATAGCCTTCACTGAGACATTATTTCTATTATTATTTTTAGTAATTTCTTATCCAGAGCGACTTACAGGAGCAATTAGGGTCAAGTGCCTCGCTCAAGGGCACATCGACAGATTTTTCACCTAGTCGGCTCGGGGATTAGAACCAGCGACCTTTCGGTTACTGGCACAACGCTCTTAACCACTAAGCTACCGGCTGCACCCATGATGTTTCTTGTAGCTATAGTCTTCACTGAGAGACATGTTGTTTCTTGTAGCTATAGCCTTCACTTGGAGACATGTTGTTTCTTGTAGCTATAGTCTTCACTGGGAGACATGTTGTTTCTTGTAGCTATAGTCTTCACTGGGAGACATGTTGTTTCTTGTAGCTATAGTCATCACTGGGAGACATGTTGTTTCTTGTAGCTATAGTCTTCACTGGGAGACATGTTGTTTCTTGTAGCTATAGTCTTCACTGGGAGACATGTTGTTTATTGTAGCTATAGTCTTCACTGGGAGACATGTTGTTTCTTGTAGCTATAGTCTTCACTGAGAGACATGTTGTTTCTTGTAGCTATAGTCTTCACTGAGACATGTTGTTTCTTGTAGCTATAGTCTTCACTGAGAGACATGTTGTTTCTTGTAGCTATAGCCTTCACTGAGACATGTTGTTTCTCATAGCTATAGCCTTCACTGGGAGACATGTTGTTTCTTGTAGCTATAGTCTTCACTGAGACATGTTGTTTCTTGTAGCTACAGCCTTCACAGAGACATGTTGTTTCTTGTAGCTATAGTCTTCACTGAGAGACATGTTGTTTCTTGTAGCTATAGCCTTCACTGAGACATGTTGTTTCTTGTAGCTATAGCCTTCACTGAGAGACATGTTGTTTCTTGTAGCTATAGTCTTCACTGGGAGACATGTTGTTTCTTGTAGCTATAGTCTTCACTGGGAGACATGTTGTTTCTTGTAGCTATAGTATAGTCTTCACTGAGAGACATGTTGTTTCTTGTAGCTATAGCCTTCACTGAGAGACATGTTGTTTCTTGTAGCTTTCACTGAGAGACATGTTGTTTCTTGTAGCTATAGTCATCACTGAGACATGTTGTTTCTTGTAGCTATAGTATAGTCTTCACTGAGAGACATGTTGTTTCTTGTAGCTATAGTCTTCACTGAGAGACATGTTGTTTCTTGTAGCTATAGCCTTCACTGAGAGACATGTTGTTTCTTGTAGCTATAGTCATCACTGAGACATGTTGCTTCTTGTAGCTATAGTATAGTCTTCACTGAGAGACATGTTGTTTCTTGTAGCTATAGTCTTCACTGAGAGACATGTTGTTTCCTGTAGCTATAGTCTTCACTGGGAGACATGTTGTTTCTTGTAGCTATAGTATAGTCTTCACTGAGAGACATGTTGTTTCTTGTAGCTATAGCCTTCACTGAGAGACATGTTTTTTCTTGTAGCTATAGCCTTCACTGAGAGGCATGTTGTTTCTTGTAGCTATAGTCATCACTGAGACATGTTGTTTCTTGTAGCTATAGTATAGTCTTCACTGGGAGACATGTTGTTTCTTGTAGCTATAGTCTTCACTGAGAGACATGTTGTTTCTTGTAGCTATAGTCTTCACTGAGACATGTTGTTTCTTGTAGCTATAGTCATCACTGAGACATGTTGTTTATTGTAGCTATAGTCTTCACTTGGAGACATGTTGTTTCTCGTAGCTATAGCCTTCACTGAGAGATATGTTGTTTCTTGTAGCTATAGTCTTCACTGAGAGACATGTTGTTTCCTGTAGCTATAGTCTTCACTGGGAGACATGTTGTTTCTTGTAGCTATAGTATAGTCTTCACTGAGAGACATGTTGTTTCTTGTAGCTATAGCCTTCACTGAGAGACATGTTTTTTCTTGTAGCTATAGCCTTCACTGAGAGACATGTTGTTTCTTGTAGCTATAGTCATCACTGAGACATGTTGTTTCTTGTAGCTATAGTATAGTCTTCACTGGGAGACATGTTGTTCCTTGTAGGTACAGTCTTCACTGAGATAAATGTTGTTTATTTTAGCTATGGCCTTCACTGAGAGACATGTTGTTTCTTGTAGCTATAGCCTTCACTGAGACATTATTTCTATTATTATTTTTAGTAATTTCTTATCCAGAGCGACTTACAGGAGCAATTAGGATCAAGTGCCTCGCTCAAGGGCACATCGACAGATTTTTCACCTAGTCGGCTCGGGGATTAGAACCAGCGACCTTTCGGTTACTGGCACAACGCTCTTAACCACTAAGCTACCGGCTGCACCCATGATGTTTCTTGTAGCTATAGACTTCACTTGGAGACATGTTGTTTCTTGTAGCTATAGTCTTCACTGGGAGACATGTTGTTTCTTGTAGCTATAGTCTTCACTGGGAGACATGTTGTTTCTTGTAGCTATAGTCATCACTGGGAGACATGTTGTTTCTTGTAGCTATAGTCTTCACTGGGAGACATGTTGTTTCTTGTAGCTATAGCCTTCACTGGGAGACATGTTGTTTCTTGTAGCTATAGTCTTCACTGAGACATGTTGTTTCTTGTAGCTACAGCCTTCACAGAGACATGTTGTTTCTTGTAGCTATAGTCTTCACTGAGAGACATGTTGTTTCTTGTAGCTATAGCCTTCACTGAGACATGTTGTTTCTTGTAGCTATAGCCTTCACTGAGAGACATGTTGTTTCTTGTAGCTATAGTCTTCACTGGGAGACATGTTGTTTCTTGTAGCTATAGTCTTCACTGGGAGACATGTTGTTTCTTGTAGCTATAGTATAGTCTTCACTGAGAGACATGTTGTTTCTTGTAGCTATAGCCTTCACTGAGAGACATGTTGTTTCTTGTAGCTTTCACTGAGAGACATGTTGTTTCTTGTAGCTATAGTCATCACTGAGACATGTTGTTTCTTGTAGCTATAGTATAGTCTTCACTGAGAGACATGTTGTTTCTTGTAGCTATAGTCTTCACTGAGAGACATGTTGTTTCTTGTAGCTATAGCCTTCACTGAGAGACATGTTGTTTCTTGTAGCTATAGTCATCACTGAGACATGTTGCTTCTTGTAGCTATAGTATAGTCTTCACTGAGAGACATGTTGTTTCTTGTAGCTATAGTCTTCACTGAGAGACATGTTGTTTCCTGTAGCTATAGTCTTCACTGGGAGACATGTTGTTTCTTGTAGCTATAGTATAGTCTTCACTGAGAGACATGTTGTTTCTCGTAGCTATAGCCTTCACTGAGAGATATGTTGTTTCTTGTAGCTATAGTCTTCACTGAGAGACATGTTGTTTCCTGTAGCTATAGTCTTCACTGGGAGACATGTTGTTTCTTGTAGCTATAGTATAGTCTTCACTGAGAGACATGTTGTTTCTTGTAGCTATAGTATAGTCTTCACTGAGAGACATGTTGTTTCTTGTAGCTATAGCCTTCACTGAGAGACATGTTTTTTCTTGTAGCTATAGCCTTCACTGAGAGACATGTTGTTTCTTGTAGCTATAGTCATCACTGAGACATGTTGTTTCTTGTAGCTATAGTATAGTCTTCACTGGGAGACATGTTGTTTCTTGTAGCTATAGTCTTCGCTGAGAGACATGTTGTTTCTTGTAGCTATAGTCTTCACTGAGACATGTTGTTTCTTGTATTTATAGTCATCACTGAGACATGTTGTTTATTGTAGCTATAGTCTTCACTGGGAGACATGTTGTTTCTCGTAGCTATAGCCTTCACTGAGAGATATGTTGTTTCTTGTAGCTATAGCCTTCACTGAGAGACATGTTGTTTCTCGTAGCTATAGCCTTCACTGAGACATGTTGTTTCTTGTAGCTATAGCCTTCACTGAGAGACATGTTGTTTGTCGTAGCTATAGCCTTCACTGAGCCACACGTGTGTACAGAAAGCATGCACACGCACACACTGGTTCATTTACAGCTGTTGCAACAGCACAATGCCAGTTCCGCTTCTGCTCACAAATTGAAAAGGTGAAAGGTTTCGTGCTGTAGGGTTTCGCTCCACTCTTTGTTAGTTTGGCTGAGATTGTATGTGCATTTTTATAACACACTATGAGTGTGTATCTGCGTTCAAATGGCACCCTATTCCCCTCATAGTGCTCTACTCATAACCAGGACCCTATGGAACCTGATCACAAGCTGTACTCTATAAAGGAAATAGGGTGTAATTTGGGATGCGGTCAGAGAAGAACAAGCAGGAAGGTCAGAGGAGGTGTCAATGCAGTAATGAGAGAAGAGGTTGGAGGGGTCAAAGGTCAGGTGACCTTGAGAATGGACCAGTTGGAAGAAGGTACAGTGATGCCGAAACGTTTGTGTTTTACCCAATAAATGTATTTATAGTTTAAACATATAAAGTGTGCGACTCTATTTATTTGTATTTGCAACTAGTAACATTGACCTATGGTGGAGTCATGCAGCTTACTACCACCATACCTTGATGGGAGAGTGGATATGGGAGAGAGGATATGGGAGGGAGGATATGGAAGGGAGGGAGAGAGAGAGGGAGAGAGAGGGAGAGAGAGAGAGAGAGAGAGAGAGGGCAGAGAGAGAGAGAGAGAGAGAGAGAGAGAGAGAGAGAGAGAGAGAGGGCAGAGAGAGAGAGAGAGAGAGAGAGAGAGAGAGAGAGAGAGAGAGAGAGGCAGAGAGAGAGAGAGAGAGAGACAGAGAGAGAGAGAGAGAGAGAGAGAGAGAGAGAGAGAGAGAGAGAGAGAGAGAGAGGGCATAGAGAGAGAGAGAGAGAGAGCAGAGAGAGAGAGAGAGAGAGAGAGAGAGAGAGAGAGAGAGAGAGAGAGAGAGAGAGAGAGAGAGAGAGAGAGAGAGAGAGAGGAGAGAGAGAGAGAGAGAGACAGAGAGAGAGAGAGAGAGAGAGAGAGAGAGAGAGAGAGAGAGAGAGAGAGAGAGAGAGAGAGAGAGAGAGAGGGCAGAGAGAGAGAGAGAGAGAGAGAGGGCAGAGAGAGAGAGAGAGAGAGAGAGAGAGAGAGAGAGAGAGGCAGAGAGAGAGAGAGAGAGAGAGAGAGAGAGAGAGAGGAAAGAGAGAGAGAGAGAGAGAGAGAGAGAGAGAGGGCAGAGAGAGAGAGAGAGAGAGAGAGAGAGAGAGAGAGAGAGAGAGGGCAGAGAGAGAGAGAGAGAGAGGGCAGAGAGAGAGAGAGAGAGAGAGAGAGAGAGAGAGAGAGAGAGAGAGAGAGAGAGAGAGAGAGAGAGATAGAGAGAAAATAAGAAGCTTCTTCTTCAGTCTATCAGAAGCTCAGCTGGACTACCACTGCTTTAAAGATGATTAGGTCTGCAGGGGTCTACATCAATGTAAATAGCTTAATATATTTACCTTCAGTAGTGAGGTGAGGTATCTCAGTATCTCTACCTTCAGGAGTGTCTCATGACAAGTGGTCCTTCGAGCCGGATCTCAAAAATACGTCTTTGTCGTTCTAAGGACACCGAAACCGTGCACGGGCGGATGATTGCATCCGTGGAGAATAGTCCTGGCCTTCGACGTTAAGGTTATAAACAGGCCGGTGATTAATCTTATGAACGATAAAGACGTTAACGAGATTGAAAAAGCATTTAATCCCGACTGCAAGGAGGAGGTCAATAATTTTTATTCATGGATTTTTGGTGTAATTATTTGAACTTGAATAAGAATAGTAATTCTTGTGAAGGGCAGAGAATAGTTACCAAAATCTCAAAGGAAATAATTATTATTATAAAGGAAGGAAGGGGGGTCCGGAATTGACCCTAGGTGAATAACTATTACCAAAATTATCTAGTTAATATTGAGATTGTACGAGATACAGTCTTTATAATATAAACAGGAAGGGGGATAATTATCGTCGTGTGAGATAGATACATTAAACTAGTCGAGAGTCAGAAACAGCTGGGGATTTGCTCTAACTCTGTCTATTCCATGAAACTGGAGCAGTTACGACCTCTAGGTTACGGATAGTGTTAGCAAAAAATAAAAAAATCGTATAAGGTTGTATACGTGTGAGACTTAATGATCCATCGAAATACGTGATAATTGTTACAAGGAAGGAACTACAATAGGTTGCGTGAGAAAAAATGGTTGTCCGATCCCTTTCATGAAACTGGGATACGGGTTGGATAATTTAAAATGGTTAATTACAAAAGCAGATCATAAACATTGGCTCAAGAGTCGCACCTAATAATAAGTCCCAGGAAAATAATTCTGGATTGAATTATTACTAAACGGGGGGATTTCTTATTTTTCCACCATGGGACATAAATATTCTAAAGAGGTCCGAGAATTAACGGGGGATAAAAGATATATGTTAGGAAGAGATCGAAGAAATATGTTTTATGGATCCATTTGGGAGAAGAGGTATGGATTTATTGGGCATCTCGATGTGGAGAAGTTAGAGGTTATGATAAGACAGATGCATGTAAACTGTGGAACGGATTTGAAGAAACAGCGAGGGGAGGGGCTAGAGACAGCAAGGGTATGGCTTTTGGAAGCGCGAAGGAGAGAGGAAGGACAAAGGAAAAAAAAAAGTTAGATATGCAAAGAGAAAAGGACGTAAAAATTGAAGTTTCAGTGCCTCCCCCAGAGCATAGAGCAGAAAGGTTATATCCAGTTTTGGTAGAACAGGCTTGGAAAGAAAGCCCTGGTGATAACGTTGTCATGTGTAGGAGAAAATTAGGAGTGATCCCCGCCCCTCCCCCACCAAATGACGGCCAAGCCGGAATGTTGGAAGGGCGGGAAGAGGGGGGGGGCAGAGTAGGGAGGCCAGTAAAGAGAACAAAGAGGGACATTTGGCCAGGGAGTGTAAGGGCCGTGTAAATATTGTAACAAAACAGGTCATAACCATCGCGACTGCAGAGCTAAGGGAAAGGGCAATGTCTGGGAAATGACTGTCTATTTTTTGGTTCCACGGGTAAAAAGTTTGAAGAAATGATTCGTGTCGATTAAGAATTGGCTAAAAACACCACGAAGCGATTATTTGAGAGGTACCTATACATTTCTAACGATATATACGTATGAACTTTCTCACCCAAACGTAGACGTACGTCATGGGTGAGAAAGTAGAGAATATTTACATTTGCGGTCATTTAGCAGACGCTCTTGTCCGGAGCGACTTGCAGGAGCAATTGGGGTTAGGTGCCTTGCTCGGGGGCACATCGGCAGATTTTTCGCCTGGTCGGCTCGGGGATTGGAACCGGCGACCTCTCGGTTGCTGATATGGTGCTCTTGGTTACTGGGCTACCAGCCGGCCGATATGAGTTTAAGGTTGTGCCGTTGTTTGATCATGTGATAAGGTTTAATGGGTAATCGGACCATAACTAATGTGGTTATAGAAGTAAGGTATAAATAGTAGAGAGCCAATAGAGGGTTCCATTGAACTATTATGTTTTGTTGGACATTTGAATGGCATGAGGTGAAATCTGTGTGTATGAGGGAATTCAACGGCTGGTATGAATGGTAACCGGATACTGAGTATTTGGTTTGTTGATGTTGAATGGAAGATTTGAAGCGTGGTTGGGGGTTAAATAGGAAGACTCACTTATTCAATAGGGAATGGGTGTAGGGAGAGATAGTTTTTACGTGTATTAAAAGTTGAATTAGATAGCTTTAGAAGTATTCTAGATAGGTCTATAAAAATATGTTTCAAGTACGAATTACATTATTTCCTAAGAAGGAAGATTGTTAGGGAAGGTCCCCGCGCCTCCCCCGTTGTGTAGGAAGGAGCAGGGGGGGGTGAGAGACAGTACATAGTTCAGATGATAGGAATATCATTAAATGTATGCTTATCAACGATATCAAGTATTTGTTTTATTAATTAGGGCCGAATCAGAGAGAACAGTTAAAGAAATTGGATAGCAAACTGAAATGGCGATAGAGCTGTGAAAATTGAGTTGAGGACAAAGGAGAATAATTTATGGCTCTGGTTAGCGGGAAAAAATAGAGACAGTCCAGAGAGCTTTCCCTGAATGCAAGATACCTGTTGCTAGTCAATTGTACTAATCTTCGATTACTTTTACGGGATAGAAGTAAGTTGAGATATTATCAAATGTTGTCATGTACATTTCATTTTTTTAGGCTTTAATAAACAACAAGTTGGTATTTGAAACTAAATTAATGCAATGAGCTGCAGTAATCAGAGGAAGGCACAATCTAATGTGAAACAGCTATTGCCTAGATCATTGATTTAGTAATAAGATCAGGAAGATAGGGACTAGCTGTCCAGAAATTGATGAAGAATTATGAACTTTTTGGGAATAATAGACTGCTGTAAAGCTTGGGTACTCCATTATGTACTGCATACTGGTAAATTAAGTGATCTTATCTATGGGAAGGCAATGGCAGCCTATGGTAAAATCATTTGGAACTCTGAGGAGGAAGAACAGTTTATGCTGTTGCTCACTTCCCAAACAGTCTTAGCTTTTCCTACATATATCAGGGATTTTACCCAAATGGTAGAGAGTAAAGAGGGATATGACATTGGTCGTGATTTAAAGATGGTGATGTTTTTTTTTTTTTTTTTTTTGGTGGGCTATTAGATATAACTGGGTTAATCACGAACATAGAGTTTTTTATTCTTTGTTGCTAGGCAGAAGACTTAGGTGACCTAAGGTCGAATTGCTCTTACTTCAATCCATGGCTGTCTTTTGTCTCTCTTCAGACATTGTGAAGGGAGCGGCACCAGGGTTGAGCAGAGTTCAGGTTAAAACCTGTCTCTCCTTTGCTATCTTCTTGATTGATTACAGCATGAAGGGGGTTTGTGTTAGGTTTGAAAGATTTAAATATGGACTTGTCATGTCCAACCATCAGTCTTCAGGTCAAGCCCGGGAGAAACGGGGTAGAACAGAGTTTGAACTAAACATAAGTGTTTTTACAAGATTGATTGATTGGATTACTAATTGATTCTGAACTGAATGAAAGTCGAATTTAGCCGCCATAAAAGACAAAGGAAGTGGGAGGAGCAATAAAGAAGCAAGGGACAGTCTCAAAAATAAATAAGGGATGGCAATTGGATGATAAATTACCTAAGTGATTGTTTAGGTAGGTGGTAATATTGACACATGAGCAGAGCTATGTATCAAGAGGGGGGAAGAGGCTAATGGTAGGATTAAATAATATACGAAGGAGAGGACAAAATACTTTAAGAAATATACAGTCTAGAAAGAGAAATGCAGTCAGAAATCGAGAGCTGAACATGTGTGAAGATAGTTTATTAACCACTCCCGTATGTCAGAGGTTTTGTGCCCCACAGGTGAACTAAAGGAGAAGGTGACTGGTGAGCATCCAGTCCCTAAAGAAGAAAAACTGGAAGCAGGCCTGTTGGGAAGGGCCCTATAAGGCTATATTGGTCACTGCCTTTGCCATTAGAATAGCAGAAAGAGCAACCTGGGTCCATGTTACCCACTGCAAGAAGGTAAGACCACATACAAGCACCACTGAACACACGCAGAGTTGGAGAGAAGAACTGGATCAATAGGGTCCGGGGATCACCTCTGTAACAAAGATCTCCTACCCCGACCTATCATCACTGTAGTGTGTTCTTAGGGTGTGAGTATGGGGTGGTACCAAGCAGAAGGACTAAAGGCAGGAGTGGGTTGGCGGTTTTTGGGAATATGGGTGACCCTGAGCTGCATCATAGTCTCTGCAATAGTCTTGGTATGTCAAGATCCACCACCACCCCGCACCAATTATGCTATGGCCTTACCATTATTAAGAAATAAAAGGGAAGCGACCCGACATACTGACCGTCAAGGATGAGTGATCTACAAAATAGGAGTCAGAGAAGTGTGGGGAGTAAGATTCAAAATTAGGATTAGGGATCTTATCAGGGCGGATAAGCAAGCAACGTGGGATTATAAAATCCCATTGTATTTATGTTCAGCTCCCTCGGCGGATTGTTCCTGGGCTCAGGTGTTTAGACATACTGGGGGACGGAGAGATGAGACGGGGGGGTGCTGGACGTCCAGATGGAGGATAAGAAGGTATAACGACATCCCCACGGAGATGGTAGTAACAATAGTAAAGGTCACTAAAGAGGCCAATTGAACAGGGATTGGGCTAGCAAAGTTGACTTACTCGGCCAGCCCACCTAGGTTCACTGGTGAATACCAGTGTTACAGACATAGAAATGGCACCCGTAACTTGGGTGATTTTGATGGCTGTAAGGAGATAATTGACTGATTTAGATAGGGGAGAAAAAAAAAAAAAAGATGAACCTTACGATCCCTATGACTGATGTGTGGTGGGCATGTACTAACAAAGGAAGCATTCGACAGGAATTACCAGAAGGATGGGTGGGTACTTGTGCCCCAGTATTGTTGGTCCAAACCTGTAAGAATTAGTCATCAAAGACCAGTGACAGGAAGAATAATCAGGAGGAGGAGAAATATAGGTCAGGAAGGAAATAGGCCAATTTGGATAGATGGTATAGGCATCCCCAGGGGTGGTCCAGACGAATACAAAGCTATGAATCAAATATGGGAGGGTTTTACCACAACATTTTTCTGGTGGGTGACAATAAACAAGAATGTGGATTGGATAAATTATATCTATTACAACCAACAACAATTTATTAACCAGACTAGAGATGCTGTAAAGGGGATCTCCGAGCAATTATCCGCCATCCCACTCATGACTTTTTTTTTTTTTTTTTTTTTTTTTTTTTTTAATTTTTAATTTTTAATTTTTATATATATATTCCCCTTTATTACATGTCAACCCCACCATCCTTTCCCTACTTGGAGTAAATTAGTGAACAACAACGCCCAGGCCTCTACTTCCGGTCTATACTTACTATCTACACCTTATGGACAGAGTTAATTTTACAATAATTCTATATCTATATATATATATATATATATATATATATATATATATATATATATATATATATTTATTAATTTTTTTGCTCCTGAACTTCTTCTACTCTCAACCTCTCCGATCATTTTCATGATGTCCATCCGGTTTGCTTCTAAATGCCATATCTTTCTAACTGTGCTCTTTCCCAAAAGCTCCCAACATACAACCTATATACTTATTATGGACACAGTATGCTTACATTATTAGCTATCTTTGTTATTATT
This sequence comes from Coregonus clupeaformis, assembly GCF_020615455.1. Lineage (NCBI taxonomy): Eukaryota > Metazoa > Chordata > Actinopteri > Salmoniformes > Salmonidae > Coregonus > Coregonus clupeaformis. The sequence goes on from NW_025534979.1 coordinate 72,977, forward strand.
TGTTGTTATTTGTTATTAGTCCCATCCTTCAACTCTATTCAATACCTCCCATCTATCTCTTAACACCATCCATATAGGATTTCTATTTGCCATATATATTTCAACCGTACTGTGATGTTTTACAAAAGTTCTGAACCTTTCTATTCTCATTGCTTCTACAGATTGTGAATTAAAAATAAACATTTTTGCTAAAAGTATTATTATATTATTGATTGATTGACTATGACTTTTCAGATCACCCAGTAATGCTATCTGCAAGGTTAGTTCCAGGTAAATATTGCAATCCTTTAGCCATTCCTGGACCTTTGTCCAAAAACAAGCTACAAATGGACAGAACCAAAACAAATGATCTAATGATTCTATCTCTTCACAGCAAAATCTGCAGAGCTGGGAAGATTGTATCCCCCATATAAATAACATTCTATTGGTAGCAAGAATTTTATATAATAATTTAAATTGAAAGATTCTAATTTTTGAATCCGGTGTCGTTTTGCGTGTCAGTTCATAAACACTATGCCATGGGATCGGTACGTCAAAGATCTCTTCCCAACTATTTTGCAATCTATATGGGACGGCTGTCAATCCTTTGGTCCTTAAGTGAAACTGATATACTTTTTTATTTATCACAGTTTTCCTTAACCAATTATGTTCTTTAATGCAAGGCCGACAGACAAGTTCCTTACTTTCTCCCCCTTCAACTTTCCTCTTCCACTTTTGCGGTAAGGCTGCAATTATTTGGTTGTAATTTTGGGTAGAGCAGACATTTCCATATGTTTTTGTTAGCTGCATGTGCGACATAACTCCACCAGTCCTACCGATGATATCATTTACGAAGATTATACCTTTTTTAAACATTCTGTCAAAAAATAAAGGTTTTTTGTCAATTAGTATATTTGAATTTAACCACAATATTTGTTGCATTATTTGTTCTGTCGTTTCTGGAGGATTAAATTGCAATTGCAACCAACTTTCTATGGCTTGTTTTAGAAATAGTGACATTTGGGAGATTATTTCCTTTTCAAATAACTGAAAGTGAGAGGTTGTAATCTGAATAAAGGGAAAAAGGCCTTTCTTGAACAGTGGGTGAGACAGTCTTACTAATTTGCTTGAGAACCAGTTCGGATTTAAGTATAACTTTTGGATGACTGAAGATTTTAGTGATAGGTCTAATGCTTTAATATTTAATAATTTCTGTCCTCCGAATTCATATTCATTATATAAATATGCTCTTATAATTTTGTCTGGCTTGCCGTTCCAAATAAAATTGAATATTGTTTTCTCATATAATTTAAAAAACTGTTTGCTAGGTGTAGGCAAGACCATAAGCAAATAGGTAAACTGGGATAATACTAAAGAGTTAATCAGGGTGATTTTTCCACAAATTGACACACTCATGACTTAGTAGAGGTTGGTTCTAGATCAGGCAGAAAGGGCCAGTGTCTATAGAATGATAAGCCATTGTTGCACATTTATCCCTAACAACACCACACTGGATGGGACAGTCACCAGAGCTCTTGCTGAATTAACTGCACTAAGTGAAGAATGAACTGAGAACTCAGAAGTTAGTACATTTGGACAGGGTGGTTTGATGAAATGTTTGGTAAATGGAAAACCATAGCAGCCACCATCTTAGGAGCGGTCAGTGTTTGTATGGGTTTTCTTGTATTATGTGGTTGTTGTCTTGTTCCCTGTGTCCGAGGATTGGGGAGTCAGGCGTTGGTGAAATGCAGTATCTAAACAATGATGAGAGATGGACTGACTCGGACTCTGACCAGGGGAATGTGAAAACGATCCTCCAGGCTTGGTGGATGACGAGGATTTGGACCCTGAAAGACCGCAATTGGATGAAATGTTTATTAGTTCTGACGTAATCTCTGAGATTAATCATGCTTGTAAAATACATTTATCCTGAATGTGAAAACATTTAGTCAAAGGGGTGGATTGTTAGATTAATTTGTATTTTAAGAATAATGACTAAAGGATTTCACCCCAAATACAGTATAAATGTGTGAACGGTGTTAAGAGTTATAATGTAGTGGCAACCCACTAACAGAGGGGGGCGGGACTAAACATTCCAGGGTGAAGGGGACTGAGAAAACGGGTTAAAAAAAGCCTCCTAAAGGTGGGCGGAGCAAAGTGCCTTTGTGTGTCAAGGGGTATAAAGCTGTATGTATGGGTTTTGGCGGCGGAGCTCTCCATGAATAAAAATACAGATAATTCTTGCTGGTTGTGGACCTTGAATCATTTATGATTAAAACCAGAGCCTTACAACCCCTGGTAATGATTCAAGCTTAGGTTGAATTAGAGATAGAAATTCTCATGACAGTATCTCAGTATATCTACCTTCAGTAGTGAGGTGAGGTACTGCCTTAGTGGGCTTAGTGGGACTATCATTTGTTTTTCAACAGGACAATGACCCAACACACCTCCAGGCTGTGTAAGGGCTATTTTACCAAGAAGGAGAGTGATGGAGTGCTGCATCAGATGACCTGGCCTCCACAATCCCCCGACCTCAACCCAATTGAGATGGTTTGGGAATAGTCGGACCGCAGAGTGAAGGAAAAGCAGCCAACAAGTGCTCATGATATGTGGGAACTCCTTCAAGACTGTTGGAAAAGCATTCCAGGTGAAGCTGGTTGAGAGAATTCCAAGAGTGTGCAAAGCTGTCATCAAGGCAAAGGGTGGCTACTTTGAAGAATCTCAAATATAAAATATATTTTGATTTGTTGAACACTTTTTTGGTTACTACATGATTCCATATGTGTTATTTCATAGTTTTGATGTCTTCACTATTATTCTACAATGTAGAAAATAGTAAAAATAAAGAAAAACCCTGGAATGAGTAGGTGTGTCCAAACTTTTGAAATGGTACTGTATATATGTCCCCTCCCCCACTTCTAAAACCAAAGTTGCGCCCCTTGTTAAAAAAAACACTGTGACGTTTGGGTCAGAGACCTTCACCAGACTGTATTGGTTTGAAATACTGATTGCTTCACAGCCTTTATATGCTACATGTACATCAATGACATGCCCTTTGTAGAGCGACAACACTAGAAGCCGTTTCCCCGTTGCTCCGATTGATCTCACAGATTTGTGGCAGGACTTTGGCTGCGTCCCAAACTGTGCCGTTTTCTCCTACATAGTGCACTACTTTTGACCAGGTCAATGCACTATGTAGGGAATAGGGTGTCATTTGGGACACAGACTTTGTAACAATTCCAGAAGGAGAAATATACTGATGGTGAAACTGATATTGAGATGGAGCAGGACATGAACTATTGTTGTCGAATGTTCCATTTTTATTTTTTTATTTTTTCCAAGGACGAGGATTTATATCAGTCCTTCAAGGTTTCTCTGTGTTCAAACGTTTAGAAGGCCAATGGGGATGGAACCTTGTAGGAAACGGAACACAAAACAATTGTTCTGGAAGCTGAAAGAAGGGAGGCGATTCCTGAATACAGAGTTCATCACTGTGAGATGACCATTGCAGTCTTCAAATGTGAGATACTCATACACCTTTTCTGTCTGACTTTAACTGCTGGACTTCGATCGATATTGAGGAATTGACTCTGAACCCATTCAAGTCAATTGTAACTCAACATAAATACAATATATATATATATCACACCGTTGTATTCTCTACATGGATACAACATGTACAGTGCATTCAGAAAGTATTCAGACCCCTTCCCTTTTTCCACATTTTGTTATGTTACAGTCCTATTCTAAAAGGGATTAAACAAAACATTTTCCTCATCAATCTACACACAATACCCCATAATGGCAAAGCGAAAAACAGGTTTTTAGACATTTATGCAAATGTCTTAAAAAATAAAAAACAGAAACACCTTCTTTACATAAGTATGCAGACCCTTTGCTATGAGACTCGAAATTGAGCTTAGGTGCATCCTGTTTCCATTGACCATCCTTGAGATGTTTCTACAACTTGTTTGGAGTCCAACTGTGGTAAACTCAATTGATTGGACATTATTTGGAAAGGCATACACCTGTCTACATACGGTCCCACAGTTGACAGTGCATGTTAGAGCAATGAGGTTGAAGGAATTGTCCGTAGGGCTCCGAGACAGGATCGTGTCGAGGCAGAGATCAGGGGAAGGGTACCAAAACATTTCTGCAGCATTGAAGGTCCCCAAGAACACAGTGGCCTCCATCATTCTTAAATGGAAGAAGTTTGGAACCACCAAGACTCTTCGTAGAGCTGGCCGCCTGGCCAAACTGAGCAATCGGGGGAGAAGGGCCTTGGTCAGGGAGGTGAGCAAGAACCCGATGGTCACTCTGACAGAGCTCCAGAGTTCCTCTGTGGAGATGGGAGAACCTTCCAGAAGGACAACCATCTCTGCAGCACTCCACCAATCAGGCCTTTATGGTAGAGTGGCCAGACGGAAGCCACTCCTCAGTAAAAGGCACATGACAGCCCGCTTGGAGTTTGCCAAAAGCCACCTAAAGGACTCTCAGACCATGAGAAACAAGATTCTCTGGTCTGATGAAACCAAGATTGAACTC
>NW_025534979.1:85000-105000 GCF_020615455.1 Coregonus clupeaformis
GGGAAGATCTAGTTTCACTTCAGTGAGGGAGAGTTTGGGAAGATCTAGTTTCACTTCAGTGAGGGAGAGTTTGGGCAGCAAACAAACCCTACGTGTGATCTCATCTGTGAAGCTTCAATCAACATGGTGATGACACTGTTATTTAAATTGGAGTCATTTGTTGGATGATGTGTCCACCAGTGTGTAATGTGCTAAATTAACTATTGTCTCTGATGGATGCCTGCTGTTTAGGTCTGGAATCTCACGTGTCATATGAATCTGAGCTCAATCAACTGGAGATTGTACATAGTAATAAACCAAAGCCATTGAAAATATAACATGCTGATTATATACAAGTGTCGTCTCCAAATGTTGGCATATTTATCAGGGGTTTATTCATTATTTCATGTCTACATTTTATATTTTAGTCATTTAGCAGACGCTCTTATCCAGAGCGACTTTACAGTTAGTGAGTGCATACATTTTTTTTCTTCATACTCCCCACTCTACACATTTGAAGTGAATCATTCAGTAAAAGTGAGTATCGAGGCTTCCCTATGGGCCCATGTCTACAGTAGAAAACTAAATACTAGGGAATAGGGTGCCCTTTGGGACACATCCTGTCAGCAGAAAGAAGGGCCTAGCAGAAAAAGACACACAAGCAGTAGATCAACAACATCTACGGTAGTATTCTACTGTGATTCAGTAGATCAACAACATCTAAGGTAGTATTCTACTGTGATTCAGTAGATCAACAACATCTACGGTAGTATTCTACTGTGAATCAGTAGAACAACAATATCTACGGTAGTATTCTACTGTGAATCAGTAGATCAACAACATCTACGGTAGTATTCTACTGTGAATCAGTAGATCAACAACATCTACGGTAGTATTCTACTGTGAATCAGTAGATCAACAACATCTACGGTAGTATTCTACTGTGAATCAGTAGACCAACAACATCTACGGTAGTATTCTACTGTGAATCAGTACAGCGCCTCAATATTCTCCCCACCCTCTCTCCCTGTCCTCTGTTTTAACAGACAGAGGATCCTTTCCCTCAGTATTATTCTCTCTCTCTCTCTCTCTCTCTCTCTCTCTCTCTCTCTCTCTCTCTCTCTCTCTCTCTCTCTCTCTCTCTCTCTCTCTCTCTCTCTCTTCTGCGCTGGTAGATGAGTCCAGAGGTGGGGTGGATATTTCAGTGCTGTTCCCAGCTCAAGTCAGACCTCCTCTCCCGTGCTCTCCCCTGCTCTCGGCTGGCCTCCGCCACACAGCATGAGACCTCAACTCCATTATCCTTCTCGTTGTTAAGACTCCAGGGTGTGCCAGCTCAATTCACTCCCCTCTCATCTCTCCATTCCTCCCTAACCTCCTCCTTCACTTCTCTCTTCCTCTCTCTCTCCTTCCTCATCTTTCATTGTATTTCTCCATTCCTCATCTCCCTCCCTACCTCCTTCCCCTCTTCCTTATTTCCCTCCCCTTTTCCCTCCTCTCCTCCCTCCTCTCACCATCCTCCCTCCTCCCTCCTTATCCTCCCTCCTCCCTTCTTATCCTCCCCTACTCCCTCCTTATCCTCCCCTCCTCCCTCCTTATCCTCCCCTCCTCCCTCCTTATCCTCCCCTCCTCCCTCCTTATCCTCCCCTCCTCCCTCCTTATCCTCCCCTCCTCCCTCCTTATCCTCCCCTCCTCCCTCCTTATCCTCCCCCTCCCTCCTTATCCTCCCTCCTCCCTCCTTATCCTCCCCTCCTCCCTCCTTATCCTCCCCCTCCTCCCTCCTTATTCTCCTCCCCTTATCCTCCCTCCTCCCTCCTTATCCTCCCCTCCTCCCTCCTTATCCTCCCTCCTCCCTCCTTATCCTCCCCTCCTCCCTCCTTATCCTCCCCTTCTCCCTCCTTATCCTCCCATCCTCCCTCCTCCCTCCTTATCCTCCCTCCTCCCTCCTCCTCCTTATCCTCCCCTCCTCCCTCCTTATCCTCCCTCCTCCCTCCTTATCCTCCCCTCCTCCCTCCTTATCCTCCCCTTCTCCCTCCGTATCCTCCCATCCTACCTCCTCCCTCCTTATCCTCCCCTCCTCACTCCTTATCCTCTCCTCCTCACTCCTTATCCTCCCTCCTCCCTCCTTATCCTCCCCTCCTCACTCCTTATCCTCCCCCCTCCCTCCTTATCCTCCCTCCTCCTTATCCTCCCCTCCTCCCTCCTTATCCTCCCCTCCTCCCTCCTTATCCTCCCATCCTCCCTCCTCCCTCCTTATCCTCCCCTCCTCACTCCTTATCCTCCCTCCTCCCTCCTTATCCTCCCTCCTCCCTCCTTATCCTCCCCTCCTCACTCCTTATCCTCCCCTCCTCCCTACTTATCCTCCCTCCTCTCTCCGTATTCTCCACTCCTTTAACATATCTCTCTCTCTCTTTCTCTCTCTCTCTCCCCACACTCTTTCTCTCTTTCTTTCTTGCTCTCTCTCTCTCAATTCAATTTCATTTTCAATTTAAGGGCTTTATTAGCATTGTATGTTAAAATTGCCAAAGCAAGTGAAATAGATAATAAACAAAAGTCAAATAAACAATAAAAATATTAACAGTAAACATTACACTCACAAAAGTTCCAAAAGAATAAAGACATTTCAAATGTCTTATTATGTGCAAATAGTTAAAGTACAAAAGGGAAAATAAATCAACATAAATATGGGTTGTATTTACAATGGTGTTTGTTCTTCACTGGTTGCCCTTTTCTTGTGGCATCAGGTCACAAATCTTGCTGCTGTGATGGCACACTGTGGTATTTCACCCAGTAGATATGGGAGTTTATCCAAATTGGATTTGTTTTGGAAATCTTTGTGGGTCTGTGTAATCTGAGGGAAATGTGTGTCTCTAATATGGTCATACATTTGGCAGGAGGTTAGGAAGTGCAGCTCAGTTTCCACCTCGTTTTGTGGGCAGTGGGCACATAGCCTGTCTTCTCTTGAGAGCCAGGTCTGCCTACGGCGGCCTTTCTCAATAGCAAGGCTATGCTCACTGAGTCTGTACATAGTCAAAGCTTTCCTTAATTTTGGGTCAGTCACACTGGTCAGGTATTCTGCCACCTGTGTACTCTCTGTTTAGGGCCAAATAGCATTCTAGTTTGCTCTGTTTTGTTGTTAATTATCTCTCTCTCTCTCTCTCTCTCTCTCTCTCTCTCTCTCTCTCTCTCTCTCTCTCTCTCCCTCTCTCTCTCTCTCTCTCTCTCTCTCTCTCTCTCTCTCTCTCGCTCTCTCTCTCTCTCTCTCTCTCTCTCTCTCTCTCTCTCTCTCTCTCTCTCTCTCTCTCTCTCTCTCTCTCTCTCTCTCTCTCTCTCTCTCTCTCTGCTCTCTCTCTCTCTCTCTCTCTCTCTCTCTCTCTCTCTCTCTCTCTCTCTCTCTCTCTCTCTCTCTCTCTCTCTCTCTGTCTCTCTCTCTCTCTCTCTCTCTCTCTCTCTCTCTCTCTCTCTCTCTCTCTCTCTCTCTCTCTCTCTCTCGCTCTCTCTCTCTCTCTCTCTCTCTCTCTCTCTCTCTCTCTCTCTCTCTCTCTCTCTCTCTCTCTCTCTCTCTCTCTCTCTCTCTCTCTCTCACCCCCTCTCCCTCCCTCCCTCCCTCCCTCCCTATCTGAGCCTCTGGGTTGTCTGTGTGAGAGCTTGGCACAGTGCTGATAAGCCCTGGTTTCCATCTGCTGACTGAGTGTTTTAAAGAGATTGCCTCTCTCTCTGACTCTGACCTGGTCAGGACGTGGAAAGGTGAGCTGAGCCTCAGTGACGACTGAGGCCACTACTGTAATAACCCCAGCCATACGCTCCACACGCTCATGCCCTGTCCTCTCCAATCTAAACTGTGGAGGCGTCCCAAATGGCACCCTATTGGTCAAAAGTAGTGCATTATATAGGCAATAGGGTGCAATTAGGGATGCAGCCCTAGAATACAGACAAAGTCAGGCACAAGGTGCTCACCTTTGAACCCTAAAAGGTTTAAACTCCCTCTCTCTCTCTCTCTCTCTCTGTCTCTCTCTCTCTCTCTCTCTCTCTCTCTCTCTCTCTCTCTCTCTCTCTCTCTCTCTCTCTCTCTCTCTCTCTCTCTCTCTCTCTCTCTCTCTCTCTCTCTCTCTCTCTCTCTCTCTCTCTCTCTCTCTCTCTCTCTCTCTCTCGCTAGCTCTCTCTTTCTCTCTCTTTTTCCATCTCTCTCTCTCTCTCTCTCTCTCTCTCTCTCTCTCTCTCTCTCTCTCTCTCTGTCTCTCTCTCTATCACACTCTCTCACTATCTCTCTCTCTCTCGCTATCTCTATCTCTCGCTCTCTGTCTCTTGCTCTCTTGCTCTTTCTCTCTCTCTTGTGATTTCGCTCTCTGTCTCTCAATTAAATTAAATTAAATTGGTCTTTATTAGCATGGGAAACGTGTTGACATTGCCAAAGCACGTGAAAAAGCTCTTAACAAAACAACAACAACCAGACGTTAACAGGAAACATTAAAGACATAAAACGTTTCAAGAGAATAACAACATTTAAAATATTATATTATTAGCAGTTTAAAAAATGGTAGTACAACATTTAACAAGTAAGTTGATTGTACTGACAGTAGGATCAGCTAAACGATGGCTTGAATATTTTTTACAATCAAATGCAAATGTCAAACGACGACATCCAAAAAATGGCATTATTTTCCCATGGCCCATGGGGCACTGGTTTAAAGTAGTGCACTATATAGGGAATAGGGTGTCATGGGGCACTGGTCTAAAGTAGTGCACTATATAGGGAATAGGGTGTCATAGGGCTCTGGTCTAAAGTAGTGCACTATATAGGGAATAGGGTGTCATAGGGCTCTGGTCTAAAGTAGTGCACTATATAGGGAATAGGGTGTCATGGGGCACTGGTCTAAAGTAGTGCACTATATAGGACATAGGGTGCCATAGGGCTCTGGTCTAAAGTAGTGCACTATATAGGGAATAGGGTGTCATGGGGCACTGGTCTAAAGTAGTGCACTATATAGGACATAGGGTGCCATAGGGCTCTGGTCTAAAGTAGTGCACTATATAGGGAATAGGATGTCATGGGGCACTGGTCTAAAGTAGTGCACTATATAGGACATAGGGTGCCATTTGGGATGCCAGCTATGTTATTACAGAGACCAGAAGCATGCTATTCACAGCGTTACCACGAGTGTCCTTCCTTCCCTAAACATTGTTACCATGACACCGTACGTAATGATACATTTACAGGAAGCAGGGTTAGTTCATGCTTTCAAAATGTCAACGTGTTTTACTGAGAGGAATTTTAGGCAAGCTTTGTTAACTGGGTCGATCTCAAACGGTACACTAGTGTCTTTATAGGGCACTACTTTGGTCACCTCTATGTAGCCTGGTATTATCTTTATAGGGCACTACTTTGGTCACCTCTATGTACCCTGGTATTATCTTTATAGGGCACTACTTTGGTCACCTCTATGTAGCCTGGTATTATCTTTATAGGGCACTACTTTGGTCACCGCTATGTACCCTGGTCAAAAAGTAAAGCACTCTATAGGGAATAGGGTGCCATTGGGACGTATCCTTGGACTACTCTGCAATTAATAGCTTGTTGTTGTTGTTGTTGTTGTTGTTGTTGTTGTTGTTGCATTATGGTCAAGTGGGAGGATATCAGATAGACAGGTGGTCAGGTGGGTATCAGACAGACAGGTGGTCAGGTGGGTATCAGACAGACAGGTGGTCAGGTGGATATCAGACAGACAGGTGGTCAGGTGGATATCAGACAGACAGGTGGTCAGGTGGGAGGATATCAGACAGACAGGTGGTCAGGTGGGTATCAGACAGACAGGTGGTCAGGTGGATATCAGACAGACAGGTGGTCAGGAGGATATTAGACAGACAGGTGGTCAGGTGGGAGGATATCAGACAGACAGGTGGTCAGGTGGGTATCAGACAGACAGGTGGTCAGGTGGGTATCAGATAGACAGGTGGTCAGGTGGATATCAGATAGACAGGTGGTCAGGTGGGTATCAGACAGACAGGTGGTCAGGTGGGTATCAGACAGACAGGTGGTCAGGTGGGTATCAGACAGACAGGTGGTCAGGTGGGTATCAGACAGACAGGTGGTCAGGTGGGTATCAGATAGACAGGTGGTCAGGTGGGTATCAGATAGACAGGTGGTCAGGTGGGTATCAGACAGACAGGTGGTCAGGTGGGTATCAGATAGACAGGTGGTCAGGTGGGTATCAGATAGACAGGTGGTCAGGTGGATATCAGATAGACAGGTGGTCAGGTGGGTATCAGACAGACAGGTGGTCAGGTGGGTATCAGACAGACAGGTGGTCAGGTGGGTATCAGATAGACAGGTGGTCAGGTGGATATCAGATAGACAGGTGGTCAGGTGGATATCAGACAGACAGGTGGTCAGGTGGATATCAGACAGACAGGTGGTCAGGTGGGAGGATATCAGATAGACAGGTGGTCAGGAGGATATCAGATAGACAGGTGGTCAGGTGGATATCAGACAGACAGGCGATAAGGTGGGTGGATAGACGTAACTGTAGAAATGGAGCAGCCGTGATGCTTTGAACCACAGCGAATGGGAGACATGGTAATTGTGTGTGTGTGTGTGTGTGTGTGTGTGTGTGTGTGTGTGTGTGTGTGTGTGTGTGTGTGTGTGTGTGTGTGTGTGTGTGTGTGTGTGTGTGTGTGTGTGTGTGTGTAATGTGGCAATTCCTCACTATTCAACACTTCAAAGCCATTGCGGGAGACAGAGAGAGGGGAGCAATAGGCAACCGTCTGATGTAGACCTGAAAGAAACCCAGTTAGTTCTGTGACCCAATTCATATGGGAAGTATATCTAAATATGTATTTTCCACATGGGTTGGTACTGGTGCTTTGAAAGAAGAGAAGAGAAGAGAAAGATCCACTTCAACCCCTTCAGAAGGAGTCACCTGATAGGAGTAAACTAATGCTCCTGTCTTCCCCTTCAGAAGGAGTCACCTGATAGGAGTAAACTAATGCTCCTGTCTTCCCCTTCAGAAGGAGTCACCTGATAGGAGTAAACTAATGCTCCTGTCTTCCCCTTCAGAAGGAGTCACCTGATAGGAGTAAACTAATGCTCATGTCTTCCCCTTCAGAAGGAGTCACCTGATAGGAGTAAACTAATGCTCCTGTCTTCCCCTTCAGAAGGAGTCACCTGATAGGAGTAAACTAATGCTCCTGTCTTCCCCTTCAGAAGGAGTCACCTGATAGGAGTAAACTAATGCTCCTCTCTTCCCCTTCAGAAGGAGTCACCTGATAGGAGTAAACTAATGCTCCTGTCTTCCCCTTCAGAAGGAGTCACCTGATAGGAGTAAACTAATGCTCCTGTCTTCCCCTTCAGAAGGAGTCACCTGATCTAATGCTCCTGTCTTCCCCCTCAGAAGGAGTAACCTGATAGGAGTAAACTAATGCTCCTGTCTTCCCCCTCAGAAGGAGTCACCTGATAGGAGTAAACTAATGCTCCTGTCTTCCCCTTCAGAAGGAGTCACCTGATAGGAGTAAACTAATGCTCCTGTCTTCCCCCTCAGAAGGAGTCACCTGATAGGAGTAAACTAATGCTCCTGTCTTCCCCTTCAGAAGGAGTCACCTGATAGGAGTAAACTAATGCTCCTGTCTTCCCCTTCAGAAGGAGTCACCTGATAGGAGTAAACTAATGCTCCTGTCTTCCCCTTCAGAAGGAGTCACCTGATCTAATGCTCCTGTCTTCCCCCTCAGAAGGAGTAACCTGATAGGAGTAAACTAATGCTCCTGTCTTCCCCCTCAGAAGGAGTCACCTGATAGGAGTAAACTAATGCTCCTGTCTTCCCCTTCAGAAGGAGTCACCTGATCAGAAGGAGTCACCTGATAGGAGTAAACTAATGCTCCTGTCTTCCCCTTCAGAAGGAGTCACCTGATAGGAGTAAACTAATGCTCCTGTCTTCCCCCTCAGAAGGAGTCACCTGATAGGAGGAAACTAATGCTCCTGTCTTCCCCTTCAGAAGGAGTCACCTGATAGGAGTAAACTAATGCTCCTGTCTTACCCTTCAGAAGGAGTCACGTGATCAGAAGGAGTCACCTGATAGGAGTAACTAATGCTCCTGTCTTCCCCTTCAGAAGGAGTCACCTGATCAGAAGGAGTCACCTGATCAGAAGGAGTCACCTGATAGGAGTAAACTAATGTTCCTGTCTCCTCGACTGGGGGGGCTAAACCTCCCCATGTCACGCCTTTGAATGCGTCCCAAATGGCAACCTATTTCCTATACAGTGCACTATTTCTGTCTAGCCCAGTAGTTCACTATGTAGGGAATAGGGTGCCATCCGGGAGGCACCCTAAGCGGTTTACTCCAATGGCGCCTACCACCATACCCCGTTCAAAGGCTATTCAACAGTTTGTCTTGCCCATTCACCATTCTGAATGGCACACATAGACATAAATCCATGTCTCAATGTCTCAAGGCTTAAAAATCCTTCTTTCTCCTCTCCTCCCGTTCATCTACACCAGTGGTTCTCAACTGTTTTTTTTTTTCTTGGGACCTAAATTGAACCAGGTTGTCTCAGTCGAGACCTAATATTCGCATTCCCGATTTTTGTTTTTGCCAAAATACAATCTGGAAAACTATTTTTAATGATATATTCATAGTAAATGTAGAAATGATATGATAAGGGAACAACATTCCCACTTTTTTCATTGTCAATAATTACATTTTCCCCCATATTCTTGATGAATAATATTAATAGGCTCACTGGTTTGAGACCACTAAATCAGCCTAATCCACTGAATAGCGCTGCATAAACATAGTGTGATTGAAGATCACAAGTTCAGAGATGACATTATTTTTAAAAAAGGTAGGTTCATTATCATTTCAACACACTTTTTTTTTCCTGATTTAAGCTGTTTAAGTTCAGACAAGTATTTTTCCAATTTTTTACTCAGACACCCCAATTCAAATCCTCCCGGGTCGCGATCCACCAGTTGAGAATCGCCGATCTACACATGACTGAAGTGGATTTAATAAAGTGACATCAATAAGGGGATCACAGCTTTCACCTGGATTCAGCTGGTCAGTTCTATGTCATAGAAAGTAGCATGTTTTGTCATGGAAAGAGAATGTTTTGTACACTCAGTGTGGTTCACTACTATTGACCAGAGCCCCCCATGGGCCCGGATCAAAAGTAGCGCACTATAAATAGGAAATAGGGTGCCATTTGGGACTCTACTACAATCTATTTTCAGACTGAAGTTTATAGTAGGAGCCTCAGAGAGGAAACAATATCTCTTTGCTCCTGTGACAGACAGAGTCGGTATAATAGGATCATTACCAATAGGAAATCACGTTGAATATCAAAGTGTGTGTGTGTAATCCCTGCTGCGGGGAGCTACACATCGGAGTAATAAGCATTGCCAGTCCAATCCATCATTATCCCTCATCCCATTGATGGAGCCGTGTCATCTCCGCTGCCTCGGCTAAGCCATACTGACACCTCCGAATTGATAAAATCACACACCACTGAACTGAACACCCACACAGCAGAAAACTGGGCAAAAATTACAAAGCATCAACACGTTAGGTCTTAGAAAAGGAGAAAAAAAAAGTAAACTCCAACATAAAGCCTTTTCTTACCAATGCCCAGAGGAACATCCATGTAGAAGTTGGATAGGCGAAAAAAAAGCCAGGAAGTTAAAAAGGGGTCTATATTTCTGTCTTCAGTTATAAACCGTTGCAGTGTCGAAAAAAAATAATTGTGTTTAAAACCAACGTTTGACTGTGTATTAGACTTCTTGTATAGATGATTGAAGAAGTTTAATTTGTACTGGAGGAAATACTAGCACACGAGCCAGCAATGTTTTTACAGACTGATCAATTGGTACAACTCATGCTCAAAGAGTGTTGACTTCAAACAGTGTTGAGGAAAATACACTGAAAATATAGTTCGCCAAGCTACCAATTACTTCTCACTGGAAGAAGTTAAGCTAAACTAAAGCTACCCTTAAGAAAATAAAATCAAACTGCTTTGTGATAAATTATCATATCTAAAGCTGAAATGTTATGACTACAAATTGCAAGAACAGATCATTCTAGAGTCAAATGTTAACCGAATGTGAAATTTTGCCTTTTAAACAAAAAACATGATTCAAGTAAGAATTAAGAAGGTCTGATGGAGAAAAAGGAAGCATGTTCTGGCCTACTTCACCCATATTTTATTGTATTTTTGCCAAAACAGTAGTGTGTAGTTCCAGTAGTTAGCTACACCGCTACATGGAAAAACAGTAGTGTGTAGTTCCAGTAGTTAGCTACACCGCTACATGGTAAAACAGTAGTGTGTAGTCCCAGTAGTTAGCTACACCGCTACATGGTAAAACAGTAGTGTTTAGTTCCAGTAGTTAGCTACACCGCTACATGGTAAAACAGTAGTGTGTAGTCCCAGTAGTTAGCTACACCGCTACATGGTAAAACAGTAGTGTGTAGTTCCAGTAGTTAGCTACACCGCTACATGGTAAAACAGTAGTGTGTAGTCCCAGTAGTTAGCTACACCGCTACATGGTAAAACAGTAGTGTGTAGTCCCAGTAGTTAGCTACACCGCTACATGGTAAAACAGTAGTGTGTAGTTCCAGTAGTTAGCTACACCGCTACATGGTAAAACAGTAGTGTGTAGTTCCAGTAGTTAGCTACACTGCTACATGGTAAAACAGTAGTGTGTAGTTCCAGTAGTTAGCTACACCGCTACATGGTAAAACAGTAGTGTTTAGTCCCAGTAGTTAGCTACACCGCTACATGGTAAAACAGCAGTGTGTAGTTCCAGTAGTTAGCTACACCGCTACATGGTAAAACAGTAGTGTGTAGTTCCAGTAGTTAGCTACACTGCAAGGGTTTTTCTTTATTTTTATTATTTTTTACATTGTAGAATAATAGTGAAGACATCAAAACTATGAAATAACACATATGGAATCATGAATTAACCAAAAAAGTGTTAAACAAATCAAAATATATTTTACATTTGAGATTCTTCAAATAGCCACCCTTTGCCTTGATGACAGGGTAGCTATTTGAAGAATCTCCAAGATAAAATATATTTTGATTTGTTTAACACTTTTTTGGTTAATTCATGATTCCATATGTGTTATTTCATAGTTTTGATGTCTTCACTATTATTCCACAATGTAAATTTTTTTTTTACAAATAAAGAAAAACCCTTGAATGAGTAGGTGGGTCCAAACTTTTGACTGGTAGTGTATGTAATACAAAGTTGGGGTTTGTTATTACACTGAAAAATGACAATACTGTACAGTGGGGAAAAAAAGTATTTAGTCAGCCACCAATTGTGCAAGTTCTCCCACTTAACAAGATGAGAGAGGCCTGTAATTTTCATCATAGGTACACGTCAACTATGACAGACAAAATGAGAAAAAAGAATCCAGAAAATCACATTGTAGGATTTTTAATGAATTTATTTGCAAATTATGGTGGGAAATAAGTATTTGGTCAATAACAAAAGTTTCTCAATACTTTGTTATATACCCTTTGTTGGCAATGACACAGGTCAAACGTTTTCTGTAAGTCTTCACAAGGTTTTCACACACTGTTGCTGGTATTTTGGCCCATTCCTCCATGCAGATCTCCTCTAGAGCAGTGATGTTTTGGGGCTGTCGCTGGGCAACACGGACTTTCTGGAGACTGGCTAGGCCACTCCAGGACCTTGAAATGCTTCTTACGAAGCCACTCCTTCGTTGCCCGGGCGGTGTGTTTGGGATCATTGTCATGCTGAAAGACCCAGCCACGTTTCATCTTCAATGCCCTTGCTGATGGCTTCACTCAAAATCTCACGATACATGGCCCCATTCATTCTTTCCTTTACACGGATCAGTCGTCCTGGTCCCTTTGCAGAAAAACAGCCCCAAAGCATGATGTTTCCACCCCCATGCTTCACAGTAGGTATGGTGTTATTTGGATGCAACTCAGCATTCTTTGTCCTCCAAACACGACGAGTTGAGTTTTCACCAAAAAGTTCTATTTTGGTTTCATCTGACCATATGACATTCTCCCAATCCTCTTCTGGATCATCCAAATGCACTCTAGCAAACTTCAGACAGGCCTGGACATGTACTGGCTTAAGCAGGGGGACACGTCTGGCACTGCAGGATTTGAGTCCCTGGCGGCGTAGTGTGTTACTGATGGTAGGCTTTGTTACTTTGGTCCCAGCTCTCTGCAGGTCATTCACTAGGTCCCCCCGTGTGGTTCTGGGATTTTTGCTCACCGTTCTTGTGATCATTTTGACCCCACGGGGTGAGATCTTGCGTGGAGCCCCAGATCGAGGGAGATTATCAGTGGTCTTGTATGTCTTCCATTTCCTAATAATTGCTCCCACAGTTGATTTCTTCAAACCAAGCTGCTTACCTATTGCAGATTCAGTCTTCCCAGCCTGGTGCAGGTCTACAATTTTGTTTCTGCTGTCCTTTGACAGCTCTTTGGTCTTGGCCATAGTGGAGTTCGAGTGTGACTGTTTGAGGTTGTGGACAGGTGTATTTTATACTGATAACAAGTTCAAACATGTGCCATTAATACAGGTAACGAGTGGAGGACAGAGGAGCCTCTTAAAGAAGAAGTTACAGGTCTGTGAGAGCCAGAAATCTTGCTTGTTTGTAGGTGACCAAATACTTATTTTCCACCATAATTTGCAAATAAATTCATAAAAAATCCTACAATGTGATTTTCTGGAATTTCTTTCCTCAATTTGTCTGTCATAGTTGACGTGTACCTATGATGAAAATTACAGGCCTCTCTCATCTTTTGAAGTGGGAGAACTTGCACAATTGGTGGCTGACTAAATACTTTTTTCCCCCACTGTATATGGACCTTTACCACCTAAGAAATGTGTGTGACTGGACCTTCTCAAATAATATTTGACTACCCATTTATTAGGCTATATTGATATTATGCTAATCTGTACCAGTTTGAGTGTTAAAAAGTATTTAATTGTTATAAAGTTTGAATGTTAAAAAGTATGAAAGTGTAAAACGATCTCAAAATAAGTCTGCAGCAGAGAATCTTTACCTTCTCCTCTATCTTCCTGTTTATCACAGCAAGGGGCAACACATTGCTCAATGTGGCGTTCGATGTAGGCTATCTTTAAACTGTATTCCTTGGATTTGTGAAAGCAGCCTAATTATGATGAATTATCCCATTTGGGGGGCGGCTGCCCGAACTAACTCAGTGTTCTTTGATGTGGAGAGGCTATTGACCTACGGGTAAAACAATACATCTCAACTCTTATAGTCTGAACTCTGCTTTTCCGTGGAACGTCAGAGATCAATAATAGAACTATCTCTTCTTTTACTGTGTGGTCACAGTTGTTCACAGAATCCCGAACAGAAGTCGACAGCAAACGTTACTTTTAGAAAAGGTAGGACTACCAGTATATGAGATTTTTCAGCCAACGTGATAAACACTTAGAAGGCCTTCTCCACTACATTTAAATTGTAGTCATTTAGCAGACGCTCTTATCCAGAGCAACTTACAGTTAGCAACTTACAGTTACCCCGTGGGAAACGAACCCACAACCCTGGCGTTGTTGCAAGCGCCATGCTCTACCAACTGAGCTACACGGGGACTTAATCAAAGGTAGAGTCTAGTCAAGTCAATCACGGACATGACAGATTAAAACACAGCTTCCAAATGGGCTTCTCTATACGCTAGTAAGTTATGTTGTACAGCAGGTGGATCTATGGCTATACGTCCCAAATAGCACCCTGCTTAAAACTAGTGCACTATATAGGGAATAGGGTGCCATCTACAGCTCTAGTTCCCCCCACCCTAAACCCTTTAAAGTTCAGCTCCATTGGCCCCTATCGAGCCATGCCGCTATTAGCGTTACAGACATAAGTAAAGATCCTTGTGATTAGCGGCGATCTGCGCTACCAAAAAAGGCTTCTTGCTGTATCAGGAGGACAAAGACTGGAGGAAGAACATCAGCTCTTTTCAGTATAATTAATCCTACTGAAAACCCCGTGCTAAGACACAGTGAGAAGAATACGTTGATGGGGTCCGAGGTTTTTGGTTTGCACAGTGTGTTGTTGTTTACGTTGGAATGACCTGAGTGAAAATACTGATTTGTGTGGCGTAGAGCTGTTTCTATATAACTTGTGGACAAAAAAACAAACAAAAAAAAAACGATGTATTTTCTGCAAGTCATCACCAAAGTCAGATAGAACAAGCCAGACCTTATGAATTCCAAATAACTACCCAATTGGCCAATGAAATATGGAAGAGCACTGTGTTCTTTAGTCACATCCCAGTTTACCTGTTTCCTGGTGGCCCTGCCTACACCGGACGACATTTGAGACACAAATACGGTTGTGCATAATTCAAGTCCCTCAATTTCTCATACATAACCCAATCGTCTCTACTGAGAGTTAGGGGGAAAATAGGTTAATTTGCATTAATACAAACCCCCCCTGATTTATATTTAGTGGTCATTGTACTGCCACTGACCTGTATATAGTTTATTGTTCTATGTACTGGTCATTTTACTGCCACTGACCTGTATATAGTTTATTGTTCTATGTACTGGTCATTGTACTGCCACTGACCTGTATATAGTTTATTGTTCTATGTACTGGTCATTTTACTGCCACTGACCTGTATATAGTTTATTGTTCTATGTACTGGTCATTTTACTGTCACTGACCTGTATATAGTTTATTGTTCTATGTACTGGTCATTTTACTGTCATTGACCTGTATATAGTTTATTGTTCTATGTACTGGTCATCTTACTGCCACTGACCTGTATATAGTTTATTGTTCTATGTACTGGTCATTTTACTGTCACTGACCTGTATATAGTTTATTGTTCTATGTACTGGTCATTTTACTGTCACTGACCTGTATATAGTTTATTGTTCTATGTACTGGTCATTGTACTGCCACTGACCTGTATATAGTTTATTGTTCTATGTACTGGTCATTGTACTGCCACTGACATGTATATAGTTTATTGTTCTATGTACTGGTCATTGTACTGCCACTGACCTGTATATAGTTTATTGTTCTATGTACTGGTCATTGTACTGCCACTGACCAGTATATAGTTTATTGTTCTATGTACTGGTCATTGTACTGCCACTGACCTGTATATAGTTTATTGTTCTATGTACTGGTCATTGTACTGCCACTGACCTGTATATAGTTTATTGTTCTATGTACTGGTCGTTGTACTGCCACTGACCTGTATATAGTTTATTGTTCTATGTACTGGTCATTGTACTGCCACTGACCTGTATATAGTTTATTGTTCTATGTACTGGTCATTGTACTGCCACTGACCTGTATATAGTTTATTGTTCTATGTACTGGTCATTGTACTGCCACTGACCTGTATATTGTTTATTTATATGTACTGGTCATTTTAATGCCACTGACCTGTATATAGTTTATTTATTATCATGCACAATAATTATATGGTCCATCAATATGGTTTTCATTTATTTTGTATCCTACTAGGTATAAAGTTATATTAATTTGAAATATAACCCTGGGAATCATATGTATGTGAAAATGTGGAACATGTTTTCACTTGACTAAAGACTTATGTGAGAATTTGTGTGGAACACTCACTCTCAAAGGCTTCCTAAAGAGATACATACCACGTCCCGCTGGCATTCCAACTTGATGTTTAAAAGCATCACTAAAAACAGATGTGTTGCTTACTGTAGATCTTAGACATTATAAAAAAATAAAAATAAAATAAAATAAAAGTAATGTACTCACTAACTGTAAGTCGCTCTGGATAAGAGTGTCTGCTAAATGGCGTAAATGTAAATGTAAATAACAACTTCAAGTTAATTATTGAACGCTAGTAAATTAGCACTTTCAGTTTATTCTAAGACAAAGCCTTAATAGATTACTAGCCACCAATCATCTTGTGAGTTGCCATTTCAGAAAACAAGATGGTGCATCTCAAGACATTCCTTCCTTGCAAAATGACAAATACATTTCCTTTACAAGCCACAGCATCTACGGTAGGCAGAATTGGATCACAGCAACTTGTTGCTTAGTTACTTAATGTCAGCCTGAAATTCAGTTGTTACTATTATTTGAGTTAAGGTGTGTGTGCAAAAGAGAGGGAAAGAGGGAGAGAGAGAGAGAGAGAGAGAGAGAGGGAGAGGGGGGTTTAGAGAAACGTAGGCAGATAAAAAAGAGAGAGAGAGAAAGAGAGTGAGAGGGGGAGAGAGGGAGAGAGGGAGAGAGAGAGAGAGAGAGAGAGAGAGAGAGAGAGAGAGGGGGAGAGAGAGAGAGAGAGGGAAAGAGAGAGAGAGAGAGAGAGAGAGAGAGAGAGAGAGAGAGAGAGAGAGAGAGAGAGAGAGAGAGAGAGAGAGAGAGAGAGGGGGAGAGAGAGAGAGAGAGAGAGAGGGAGAGAGAGGGGGGAGAGAAAGAGAGAGGGAAAGAGAGAGGGGGGGAGAGGGAGAGAGGGAGGTGGGGGGAGAGAGAGAGAGAGAGAGAGAGAGAGAGAGAGAGAGAGAGAGAGAGAGGGAAAGGGAAAGAGAGAGGGATAGAGAGAGGGCTAGAGAGAAATGTAGATATATCAAAAAGAGAGAAAGAGAGAGAGAGAGAGGGATAGGGAGATAGGCTGAAAGAGAAACAGACAGATGGCGAGAGAAGAGAGAAGAGACAGACTCAGGTAGTAAATGTATTCATGTGTATTTTAATTACCTATTTCTCTCCACTATTTAAAAAAGAACCCAGACTGCCTCCTCTTATTAGACTGGTGGAGATGAATAGTCCCCCTCAGCTCAGCTCAGCTTCCTGTGGCCCAAATGGCACCCTATTCCCTGTATAGTTCACTGTTTTTGACCAGGGTCCATAGGGCTGTAGTGGGATAACAGGGTCCATAGGGCTCTGGTCAAAAGCTGTGCACTATATAGTGAATAGTCAAGTGTCATTTGGGATTCGGTCTGTGAGTCTTTGAAGGGGCTGAGAGTGGGAAGAATAATCACATTTTGCATTTTCATTTTACAGGTCTATCTCTCTCTCTCTGAGTTAAAAGCCTAATGATAGGTACATGACTAAACTATCAGGATAACCCCTGCACTCAATAAAAAAATAAAGGTGCAAGTTGGAACCAAATAAGGTTCTTGAGAGCGATGCCATAGGACAGGGTTTCTCAAACTCGGTCCTGGGGCCTCTCAGGGATGAACTCTTAGTTTTTTTTTTGCCGTATCATTACACAGCTGATTCAGATAATCAGAGCTTGATGATGAGTGTACTATTTGAATCAGCTGTGTAATGCTGCGGCAAAAATGGATGTGGGGGGGTTTGGCCAGGGGGGTTTGGCCAAGGACCAAGTTTGGGAAACCCTGCAATAGAGGAACCATTTTAGGATCTCTGAAGAACCATAAATGGACAAAACATCAGGACCAGAATGTAATAGCCCTGCTGTACGGTTTTAAGCCTTATTTGCATATTTTCCAGTGTGCATTTCGAGTTAACCTGTACAGGATCGGTGTCCCGTTTACGGAACGGTTGAGCTAACGTGCGCTAATGTGATTAGCATGACCGTTGTAAGTAACAGCAAACTTTTCCAGGACATAGACATGTCTTATACTGGCAGAAAGCTTAAATTCATGTTAATCTAACTGCACTGTCCAATTTACAGTAGGTATTACAGTGAAAAAAATACCTAAATTGCAACTTAACTGCAATATTATATTGTGGCCTTTCTCTTGCATTTCAAAGATGATAAAAAATAAATAATAATAATAATAATAATAGTTTGTATTATATTTTACCAGATCTAATGTGTTATATTCTCCTACATTAATTTCACATTTCCAGAAACTTCAAAGTATTTCCTTTCAAATGGTATCAAGAAAACGCATATCCCTGCACTACAGGCTATGTCATTTTAGGCGAAAACTGAAAAAAAGTCTGATCCTTAAGAGGTTAAGACAATACAGTACATATTTCATAAGGCCGAGTTTTACCCTAATACAGTGGCCTGAAACTCACGGTTTACAGACCACATCAGGCCTGCAAGTCACATTATGCTGGCTTGCAAAGTGATGTGTATTGGAATCCAGCCAGAGTGGGAATATTTTTATTCACCCGCATTCATTCACAATGACTTCCAGGATTGGGAATATGTAGATATCATTCACAATGGCTGCCAGGGTTGGGAAGACTAAGATGTCATTCACAATGGCTGCCAATTTCGGGAAGACTAAGATATCAGACTAGACACTTAGATTCAAGAAACTTAGCTAGACAAGGAAGCCTTGAAATGGGGTATTAATTATCAAGATACTACTATCCCGCCCTTACGGAGTGGCAGTGGTAGAAACATATTTCTCTGGTGTATTCGTTAAAATGAGATCAATCAGAGTTGACTTTGAAGGATCTTTAAGGTTGGGCCGTGTAGGCTTAGCCACCGGCTGGGTTAGGTTTAGATCATTACACATGTCTTTTAGACTGTCTGAAGCCTGCATTTTCCCAGTCAGAATTGAAGTCACCCAGGATAATAACTTTTGATTCAGTAAAAGAAGACAACAAACTAGTTAACTCCTCGAGTGCACAAAGGTTAGCCTAGGGAGGACTGTAGACCTCTAGAACAGTTATGGACAGGGACGGCTTGTTCAATAGGGCGATATGGGCGACGCACTGCCAAACGGGGAAAAGGAAGGGATTTTTTTTTCTAATCAATTATATCACGGCAACAGCAGTTATCAGTGTTCACGTCTGATCTGCCAGCCACTAAATGTCAAATCAGGCTAAAGTCGTGCTTCAAATGGCCCCGCCCGTTTTTGGGGCGATTTCAGTCAAGTTGAAAATCGCCCAGAAGTCTCTCATAGCCTGTCATGTAAAATCTATTTTTTTCACATTTCAAAGCTTTCAATACATTCTCTATGGGTGTCTGTGTGCATGCACTTACGCGCTTTCGTCATACGTGACGTAACGTTGAACGTAACTAAGACAATGGCGGCTAGAAGCGTCTCTGTTGCGACCTGCAGTGCGGCGTTATTTTATGTTTTTAATTTGTAGACTTAGTTTACAAACATTCTGCCAACCATGGATTTCCAGTGGTTGGTTTTGGACCGATCTTGTTGATCATGTACATACCCGCTACTGAACGGACTAAATAATGAAAACGCTGCTGGCAGCTGAATCCCAATACAGCTGGGAGACTTGGCTGGATGAGTCCCGGACAGAGAAGTGGAGCCGGCCACCTTCACCCTGGTCAGAGCGGACCGCGATCCTGGTAAGAGAGCGACTCTGTACCCGACATTGAACTGCTTTCTGTGTCATTGCGACCTTACTATCAATTCAATTCAATTTAAGGGCTTTATTGGCATGGGAAACGTGTGTTAACATTGCCAAAGCAAGGGAAGTAGATAGTAAACAAAAGTGAAATAAACAATAAATATTAACAGTAAACATTACACTCAGAAGTTTCAAAAGAATAAAGACATTTCAAATGTCATATTATGTATATATACAGTGTTGTTACAATGTGCAAATAGTTAAAGTACAAATGGGAAAATAAATAAACATAAATATGGGTTGTATTTACAATGGTGTTTGTTCTTCACTGGTTGCCCTTTTCTTGTGGCAACAGGTCACAAATCTTGCAGCTGTGATGGCACACTGTGGTTTTTCACCCAGTAGATAAGGGAGTTTATCAAAATTGGGTTTGTTTTCGAATTCTTTGTGGATCGCTGTAATCTGAGGGAAATATGTGTCTCTAATATGGTCATACATTTGGCAGGAGGTTAGGAAGTGCAGATCAGTTTCCACCTCATTTTGTGGGCAGTGTGCACATAGCCTGTCTTCTCTTGAGAGCCAGGTCTGCCTACGGCGGCCTTTCTCAATAGCAAGGCTATGGTCACTGAGTCTGTACATAGTCAAAGCTTTCATTAAGTTTGGGTCAGTCACAGTGGTCAGGTATTCTGCCACTGTGTACTCTCTGTTTAGGGCCAAATAGCATTCTAGTTTGCTCTGTTTTTTTGTTTGTTCTTTCCAATGTGTCAAGTAATTCTCTATTTGTTT